>NC_054470.1:198530278-198642123 GCF_017639515.1 Carcharodon carcharias | reverse complement strand
TATGTGTTCTTTTGTATTATTGTTGTTGACATCTTTTGATGATCTGCTTCTATCACTGCTTGTTTGTCCCTACAACCACACCCCCCCTCCACCTCTCTCTCTCTCTCTCTCTCCGCCCCCCCACACACACACACACCTTAAACCAGCTTATATTTCAACTCTTTCTTGGACTCAAACTCAAGTTCTGTCGAAGGGTCATGAGGACTCGAAACGTCAACTCTTTTCTTCTCCGCCGATGCTGCCAGACCTGCTGAGTTTCTCCAGGTAATTCTGTTTTTGTTTTGGATTTCCAGCATCCGCAATTTTTTTGTTTTTATTTTAGTAACTGGAAAGTGTTGTGTTAGTTTCTTTTTTCCAGCCTTGGGCAGGGTAACTCTTTCGAGTACAAGCACGTTTCCATCTGTTCCTATTCAGATGAAGTTACATTTTTCATAGTTTGCCATTGTGAGATTTGAACTCTTGATCTTGGGGTTACAAACCCAGTACCATAACTACTTGGCTATTTAGGCCAAGCTCCTTGGGCAGGGTAACTCTTTCGAGTACAAGCACGTTTCCATCTGTTCCTATTCAGATGAAATTACATTGTTTCATAATTTGCCATAGCGAGATTTGAACTCTTGATCTTGGGGTTACAAACCCAGTACCATAACCACTTGGCTATTTAGGCCAAGCTCCTTAGGCAGGGTAAACACACTCTGCTGAGAGAGATATATATGAGTAATTAAGTAGCTAACTGGTTCAATCTGGTTTCTCTAGCACCAGTTCAGTTTACCATAAATCAGGGTTCTTTCATGCAGCCTTGGCAATATGTGTTTTTTTGGAACTTTGTTTTGTTCAATCACGGGAATGGGCCCAGCATTTATTGCCCATCCCTAATTGCCCTTGAGAAGGTGGTGGTGAGCTGCCTTCTTGAACCGCTACAGTCCATGTGGTGTAGGTACACCCACAGTGCCGTTAGGGAGGGAGTTCCAGGATTTTGACCCAGCGACAGTGAAGGAACGAGCTTAGAAGAGTTAACAGGTGACTTGATTGAAACATGGAAGATCCTGAGGGGTCCTGATAGGATGAATGTGGAGAGGATGTTTTCTCTTGTGGAAGAATCGAGAACTAGGGGTCACTGTTTAAAAATAAGAGGTGGCCCATTTAAAAACAGATGAGAAACTTTTCCTTTGAGAGTCATGAGTCTTTGGAACTCTCTTCCTCAAAAGGTGGTGGAAGCAGAGTTCTTCGAATATATTTAAGGTAGATAGATTCTTGAAAAGCAAGGGGGTGAAAGGTTGTGGAGGGTAGGTATGAATATGGAGTTGAGGTTGTAATCAAGTGAGCCATGATCTTATCGAGCAGCAGAGCAGGTTCAAAGAGCCGAATTGCTGCCTACTCCTGATTCGTTATGTTCATAATTATGGGGCGGGGTTCGGTAACGAGGAGAAGGAGGGGGTACCTGGTGGAGTATGGTTATGGGGGGAGGAGGGTACAATGCACAGGCTGTGTTTCAGGGCTGGAGGTGAGTGAGGGGTCGAGCGATAAGGTGTGGGTGAGATGAAGATTTGAGGGGGGACTAAGTGTTTTTGGGGGTTGTAGGCGGAGAGGTGTGAGAGTTTGGAAAGGTCCAGCTTTGTGGAGCTGAATTTTGCAGTAGAGGCTAAAGGGAATGAGATTTGGTGGGAGAGATGGAGCCAAGCTTTTGGGTGGGGAGAGGGTGAGGCTGCGTTCTTGGCGGGGTGGGGGTGCGGTGAGCGATGGGGGTCGAGCTTTTGTTGGGGGGGGGGGGGGGGGGGGGGGGGGGGGGGGGGCGGTCGCGGGAAGGGCAGAGCGTGTTTGTGATCTGTTGACCCTCTGTGTTATAATGATGTGTGGGTGTTATTAACAGCGGAAGAGGTGATTGAGCCCAGATCCGGTTCCACCACTCCTCGGCGTTCCGGCTCCATCAGCAGCTATCACCGGAGCGGTTCAAAAAACGACTCGGACACAGATTCTACGGGGAAGCCTGCTGACGGGACCATGTCGTGGTCTGGGACCTCACTGGCCGAGTCTGGCCTCCCCTCTGAGCTGAGCCCAAGGCCTGGCAGTCACATCATTGAATTTTTTGAAATGTGTGCCAATCTGATTAAGCTACTGGCTCGATAATGGATGCCAGTTCCTCCTTTCTCTGTCTCCGCATTACAGTCTGATCAACTTTCACACGCAATGCACAAAGCAACATGGAGAAACAGATTAATGCTTCGAAACATCTTGCTCTAAACTTCTATTTCACCTTGAGCGTTAAGCTACTGCCGGCAGTGTGAATCAGGAAGTGAGGCTGAGAGTTTAGAGTTACTTATGTGTTCCCTTCTCTCTGTGTCACTTGCTAGTCCTGTCCTTAGCTGTCTGTAGCTGGTGGTACGCTGATGTGAATCCATTGCTTTGCTGCGTCTTTTACAACGTGGAAGTACTATGTGTCGGACTGGAGCCCAGTGTTTGCCCCCTGCACCCCCTCTGATCTAGTTGTCCAATGTCTGTCCATTGATGGAACTGACCCAAATCCAACTCGACAAGTGAATTCAGTGAGGGATGAGCAGAATTGTCTGGCAGCCTTTCAAGTAGAGAGGCTTGACAGTGTCAAGTCCCTTAAGATGCACCACAGCCAACACCACCGTGCAGCAGTGTTCCATACACTGGCGTTGGTTGTCTGCTCTGTGATAGTCTCAACCGTAGTGAACGACCCCTCTCAGGGCTTTTGTCCACAGATCATTGCACAGTTTTAAACTCTTTATTCTGGAAGTGTTAGCTTGACCTCTTTCTAAGGTGGTTTCCTCAAAGGAACTCATGGATTTCTGTCCCCTCAGCTGTTTGGAAATCAGCTGGCCATAAGAGTTTATAGCTTACTGGAGCCTGCGTATTGGAACTCAATGCCCTGTCTGATTTGGGGAGAGCTGCAACTGGAAAGATAAGTCCTGAGTTAGCTAGTTGTATTTATATAATAATTTTATTACAGTAAGAGATCCCAGTTCCCTGAGCTCTGGATTTGCCAGATTGTACTTTCTTTGTACTGGTTGCTGCCTGTGACAGTGTGACAGCCATCAAATGGTCAGGGTTTTCCATTAGGGATTCGTTGACTCATCTGCACAGGTTGAGATGCTAGCTGTCCTTCAGGCATTGGTCACTGTTAGAGCCTTGGTATTGGGACTGAATGGTCAGTGTGGTCTGGGAAATGGTGGTGATGGGGAGGTGGGGGTGATGCCTGTAGGAAGCCAAATGTCTCAGGCTCTGAGACCTGTTCAAATGGAGCCCAGATCAAGAGATGGAAGCTGCCTTTTACCGTGTTCTAAACTCGGGAGTTTGAGGCAACCGCATGGTGGCTCACAGCAACAAGTGCTCTGGGAACACAAGCACATGGCCATTCATTGTGAATTTTTCTATCACCTTTTTAGAATAAAGGGTAGTTGAGTAGGAGATCAGGAATTTAACACTGTAGAGGGAGGGAGGTAGTAGGTCTTGGGCAATGTGGAATCACAGAATTGTTTCAGTGTAGAAGGAGGCTATTCGTACCATCATGTCTGCACCGGCTCTCCGAGCATTTTAACTTAGTGCCAGTCTCCTGCCTTTTCCCCATAACCCTGCACATTGTTTCTATTTAAATAATCATCCAATGCCCTCTTGAACGCCTCAATTGAGCCTGCCTCCACCACACTTCCAGGCCGTGCATTCCAAACCCTAACTACTTGCTGTGAGAAAAAGCTTTTTTTCACCTCACACTTGCTTATTTTGGAAAACACTTTAAAATTGTGCCCTCTGGTTCTCGATCCGTTTACGAGCAGGAACAGTTTCTCCCTATCTACTCTGTGCAGGCTCCTCATGATTTTAAAAACTTCTATCAAGTCTCCTCTTATCCTTCTCCTCTCCAAGGAAGTATCGAACCCTGTGTTGTGCCTCCTCTGGGAGTTCCATAAAAAAATTCCATAAAAGAATAAATAAAAAGTATCACTGGCAAGGCCAGCATTTGTTGCCCATCATTAATTGCCCTTAAAGTGAGTGGCTCACGAGGTCATTTCAGAGGGCATTTAAGAGTCAACCACATTGCTGTGGGCCTGGAGTTACATGTAGGCCAGACCAGGTAAGGATGGCAGATTTCCTTCCCTAAAGGACATTAGTGAACCAGATGGGTTTTTATGACAATCGACAATGGTTTCATGGTCACCCTTGCCAAGGACTAACTTTTCAATTCCAAATTATTAATTGAATTTAAATTCTACCAGCTGCCATGGTGGGATTTGAACTCTTGTTCCCTTAACATGAGCCTGGGTCTCTGGATGACCAGTCCAGTGACATTACCGCCATGCCACCATCTCCCCCACCTGTTTTTGATGGGGATAGTGTAGAGGGAGGCTTACTCTGTATCGAACATAGAACTTAGGAGCAGGAGTAGGCCATTCGGCCCTTGGACTCTGTTCTGCCATTCAGTAAGATCATGGCTGATCTGGCTGTGGCCTCAACTCCACTTTGTTGTCTGCCAACCATTACCCTTGACTCCCTTGCCAATCAAAAGTCTGTGTAACTCTGCCTTGAATGTATTCAAAATTTCACTGTTTTCTGGGAAAGTGAATTCCAAATACTAATGACCGTCTAAGAGAAAAAAAACCGCACCTCCATCTTAAACAGTAGACCTCTTATTCTTAAACTGTATCTCCCAGTTCCAGTCTCTCCCACAAGTGGAAACACCCTTCCAGTATCTACCCTATCCAGTCCTCACAGGATCTTACATATTTCAATAAGATTACCTCTTTCTTCTAAACTCCAATGGGTATCGGTCCAACATGTTCAACCTTTCTTCATAATGTACATTCCCTCAGCCCAGGAATGAGTTGAGTGAACATGCTCTGAGCTGCTTTTAACGCAATTATATCTTTTTAAGGTAAGGACACCAAACCTGTATACGGTATTCCAGATGTGGTCTCACCACAGCTGCAGTAAAAAACTTTCCCACTTTTATATTACATTCCCCTTGCAATAAACACCAACATTCCATTTAGCTTCCTAATCACTTGCTATACCCTCATACTAACTTTTTGTCATTCGTGTACAAGGGCACCCAGATTCCTATGTACCACTGGGTTCTGCAACCTCTCTCCATTTAAATAGCATACTGCTTTTCTATTCTTCCTGTCAGAGTGGGCAAGA
Organism: Carcharodon carcharias; assembly: GCF_017639515.1. Lineage (NCBI taxonomy): Eukaryota > Metazoa > Chordata > Chondrichthyes > Lamniformes > Lamnidae > Carcharodon > Carcharodon carcharias. The sequence goes on along the minus strand of NC_054470.1, from coordinate 198,636,966 downwards.
TCACATTTTTCCACATTATACTCCAAATGCCAAGTTTTTGCCCGCTCACTAACCTGTCTGTATCCCTTTGTAGACTCTTCTCTTGACACCTTACTTTCCTACTTACCTTGGCGTCTTCATGCTGGACCTGCCCTGAAAGTGTTTGATAGGACAGTGCAGAAGAAACTTTTTACTCTGTATCTAACCCTTGCTGTACATTCCATGGTAGTAAGGATGAATCCAGATCAGCTGTGAAGACCCATGTAGTCTATAATCCTGCAGAAGCTTAGTATTTTGAGTTCACGTGGCAAACGGGCACTTGGGTGAGTTAGAGAGAGGTTAAGGAGCACCTGTATTGCAAGAGGGGAGCAGACTATGGTGGAGGTCTCAGGATTAGTGTCAGGCCAGTGAGCTATTGCCAACATCATTAGTGACAGGAAGATCGCTCCCCGGTTGGAATCCCCCTCAGCTGGAGGATGTGAAATCTGTGACAGCAGAGCTGCAGGAATGGACGAAGCAACGAGGAAAATGCTGCACCTGCCCCACGAGGGACAGTATCACTTGAGAACGGGCTGTAAAAAGTGAAACAGAATGTTTTCTTTGTATTCTGCACACATCTAATTTTGTAGTTTTATTTTTAGACATCTGCTCACTAATAGCTAATACTGAATATTATAATTAAATTTTTGCCACATGGTGGCATTCTGAAAGGATTAAAATTAACAAAGCAACTAATTTTGTAAGAAAATCATCAAATTGATTTTACAGTCAATCCAGCTAACTGTGTCCTGTGTTTCATTTCCAGTGTTCTGTCTTTCAGTCATGTTTACAGCTGCAGTGAGCCCTGCACAAGACATTAACATGTCAGGTAATGTACAGGTTAGATACAGAGTAAAGCTCCCTCTACACCATCCCCATCAAACACTCCCAGGACAGGTACAGCACGGGGTTAGATACAGAGTAAATCTCCCTCTACACTGTGCCCATCAAACACTCCCAGGACAGGCACAGCACGGGGTTAGATACAGAGTAAAGCTCCCTCTACACTGTGCCCATCAAACACTCCCAGGACAGGTACAGCACGGGGTTAGATACAGAGTAAAGCTCCCTCTACACCATCCCCATCAAACACTCCCAGGACAGGTACAGCACGGGGTTAGATACAGAGTAAAGCTCCCTCTACACTGTCCCCATCAAACACTCCCAGGACAGGTACAGCACAGGGTTAGATACAGGGTAAAGCTTCCTTTACACTGACCCCATCAAATACTCCCAGGACAGGTACAGAACGGGGTTAGATACAGAGTAAAGCTCCTTCTATGCTGTCCCCATCAAACACTCCCAGGACAGGTACAGCACAGGGTTAGATACAGAGTAAAGCTCCCTCTACACTATCCCCATCAAACACTCTCAGGACAGGTACAGCACGGGGTTAGATACAGAGTATGGTGAAAGTGGAGGTAATTATGGACTAGAAGGATGTAAAATTGATCATGATGAGGTCTTGTAAAGGCTGTCTGTACTTACAGTTAAAAAGGTACTGGGACCTAATGAGATGTATCCAAGGATGTTGGGGGATGAGTGTGTGGAATTTGTGGAGGGACTAGCCATAATTTTTATTCTTCTTTAGACTGGTGTTGGGGAGTTGGCGCCAGAGGACTGGAGAATTGCAAATGTTGTACCTTTTTTTTAAAAAAGGGTGTAAAGATAAGCTCAGCAACTACATGCCAGTCAGTTTAACTTCGGTGGTGGGGAACCTTAGAAACAATAATTTGGAACAAAATTAATGGTCACTTGGACAAATGTGGGTTAATTAAGGGAAGCCCGCATGGATTTCTTAAGGACAAATTGTGTTTAACTATATTGCTGGAGCTTTTTGAGGAGGGAACAGGGTTAATGAGCGCAATGCTGTTGATGTGGTATATGTGGGTTTCCAAAAGGCATTTGATAGAGGGCTGCACAACAGACTTGTGAGCAAAGTTATAGCTCATGCAGTAAAAGGGACAGGAGCAACATAAGTTCAAAATTGGCTGAATGACAGAGAGCAGAGAGTAGTGGTTAATGGAAGTTTTTCAGACTGGGGAAGGTTTGTAGTGGAGTTCCCTGGGGGTTAGTGTTGGGATCCTTGCTCTTCCTGATATATGACCTAGACTTTGCTGTACAGAAGCACAATTTCAGAATTTGTGGATGATATGAAACTTGCAAGTATTATGAACTGTGAGGAGGATAGTGTAGAACTTCTAAAGGACATAGACAAGTTGGTGGAATCGGCAGACAGGTGGCAGATGAAGTTCAATGCAGAGAAATGTGAAGTGATTCATTCTGGTAGAAGAACAGGAGACAATATGTAATAAAGGGTACAACTCTAAAAGGGGTGCAGGAGTGGAGGGACCTGGGTATATATGTGCATAAGTCATTAAAGGTGGTAGGACAGGTTGACAGAGCGGGTAATAAAGCAGACAATATCCTGGGCTTTATTAATAGGAGCATAGAGCGCAAGAGCAAGGAGATTATGTTAAAGTTGTATAAAACATTTGTTTGCCCTCACCTTGAGTGTTGTGTCCAGTTCTGGGCACCACACTTTAAGAAGGATGTGAAGGCATTGTACAGAGTGCAGAGATAAGGAACTTCAGTTATGAAGATAGATTGGAGTAGTTGGGACCTTTTTCCTTGGAGAAGAGAAGTTTGAGAGGAGATTAGAAGTGTTCAAAATCATGATGTTCCCATTGGTGGAAGGATCGAGAACCAAAGGACACAGATTTAAGGTAATTGGCAAAAGAAACAATGGAGACAGGAGGAAAAACCTTTTCATGCAGCGAGTGGTTAGGATCTTGAATGCACTGCCTGAGAGTGTGGTGGAGGCAGATTCAATTGAAGAATTCAAAAGGGAATTGGATTATCTGAAAATGAAGGTTGTGCAGGGCTATGGGGGGAAAGTGGGAGAGTGGCACTAGGTGAATTACTCATTCAGAGAGCTGGCACAGACATGATGGGTTGAAAGGCTGCCTTCTGCACTGTAACAATTCTGTGACATTGATACGTACATGTCTTGTTCAGGACGTGTTGTCATTTTTATTACCAGCAGCAAAGTACAGAAGTGTTGGGGGAAAACTCTACTGGTTGGAGTCATACCTAGCACAAGTGAGATGGTTGTGATTGTTGAAGGCCAATCACCTCAGTCCCAGGGCATCCAAGTCCCAACTATCTTCAAATACCTTCTTGCCAGCCTAAGGTCAGACATGGGGATGATCGCACAATGTTCAGCACCCATTCTCAACTCCTCAGATAATGAAGCAGTCCGTGCCCTTATGCAGTAAGACCTGGACAACATTCAGGCTTGTGCTGATATGTGACAACATTCGTGCCACACAAATTGCCAGCCAATGACCATCTCCAACAACACAGAATCCAACCATATCCCCCCCCCCGACATTCAGTGGCATGACCATTGCTGCATTCCCCACTACCAACGTCAGGGTTTACCATTGACCAGAACTGGACTAGCCGTATAAATACTGTGGCTACAAGAGCAGTTCAGAGACTGTGAATTGTGTGGTGACTATCTTACCATCTGACTCTCCAAAGCCTGTCCACCATCTACAAGTCACAAGTCAGGAGTGTGATGGACTACTCTCCACTTGCTTGGATGAGTGCAGCTCCAACAACACTCAAGTAGCTCAACACCATCCAGGACAAAGCAGCTCACTTGATTGGCACCACAACAACCACTTTACACATCATCTCCTCCTGCCGCTGACGCACAGTGGCAGCATCTACGTACCATCTACGAGATGCACTGCAGGAACTCACCAAGGCTCTTACAACAGCACCCTTTAAACCCACGAGCACTACCGTCTAGAAGAAGAAGGGCAACAGATGCATTGGAACACCACCGCCTGCAAGATCACCTCCAAGCCACTCACCATCCTGACTTGAGATTATATTGCTGTTCCTTCACTGTCGCTGGATCAAAACCCTGGAACTTCCTAACAGCACTGTGGGCGTACCTACAGCACATTAACTGCAGCAGGTCAAGAAAGCAGCTTACCATCATCTTCTCAAGGGCAATTAGGGGGAGCAATAAATGCTGGCCTAGCCAGTGCTGTACTCACCCCATGAATTTACTAGACCTGATATTGTGCAATGAGATCAGAGTAATTAATGATCTCATAGCAGCGACCACAATATGATTGAATTTTACATTCAGTTTGAGGGAGAGAGGAGTTGGTCCGAGACTATGTTTTTAAACTTAAATAAGGGTGATTATGAGAGCATGAAAGCAGACCTGGCTAAAGTGAATTGCCAAATTAGGTTAAGGGATAGGTCAATAAAGATGCAGTGGCAAATATTTAAGGGAATATTTCAGAATGCACAGAATAGATACATTCCAATGAGTAAGTACAAGTCCAAGGGATAGACACACTATCTTTAACTAGAAAGGTTAAAGATAGTATCAAACTTAAAGAAAAAACATATAATTGTGCAAAGACAGGTGGCAGGTCAGAAGATTAAACAGAATATAAGGAACAGCAAAGAATGACTAAAAGACTAATAAGGAGGGAAAAATTAAAGTGTGAGGAAACTAGTCAGAAATTTAGAAACATTAAGAGTTTTTATAAGTATTTTAAAAAGAAACGAGTTAACGAAGTGAGTGTTGGTCCTATAGAAAGTGAGCCTGGAGAATTGAAAATGGAAAACATGGAAATGGCAGATGAATTGAACAAGTATTTTGTATCAGTTTTCACTATAGAGGATACAAGTAACATCCCCGAAGCAGCTATAAACCAGGAAATGGAAGTGGGGGAGGAAGTCAGGAAGTAAAAGCCAGCAGGGAAGAGGTAATGAGTAAGTTGATGGAGCTGTGGGCTGATGAGCCTGGATCCTGATGGACTTTATCCTAGGGTCTTAAAAGAAGTGTCTGGTGAGATAGTTGATGTGTTTGTTTTAATTTTCCAAAACTCCCTAGATTCAGGAAAGGTCCCATTAGATTAGAAGATAGCAAATGTAACTCCATGATTAAAGGGAGGGAGACAGAAAGTGGGAAACTACAGGCCAGTTAGCTTAACATCCGTTGTAGGGAAAATGTTAGAAGCTATTAAACAACTTATAGCAGGGCACTTGGATAAGCTCATGGTCATCAGGCAGAGCCAACATGGTTTTGTGAAAGGGAAGTCATGTTTTACCAACTTATTGGAGTTCTTTGAGGAAGTTAACATGTGCTGTGGATAAAGGGGAACAGGTGGATGTCCTGTACTTAGATTTCCAGAAGGCATTTGATAGTGCAATATCAAAGATTATTGCGAAAAATTAAAGCTCATGGTATAGGGGGTAACACATTGGCATGGATAAGAAGCAAAGTAGGCATGAACAGGAAGCAGAGAGTAGGCATAAATGGGTATTTTTCAGGTTGGCAAGATGTAATGTGTGGTGTGCCACAGAGATCAGTGCTGGGACCTCAACTGTCTACAATTTATATAAATGACTTGGATGAAGGGATGGTTGCCAAATTTGCTCATGACTCAAAGATAGGAAGGTATGTTGCGAAGAGGACACAAGGAGACTACAAAAAGACAGAGAGGTTAAGTGTGTGGGCCAAGATCTGGCAAATGGAGTATAATGTGGGAAAATGAAATTGTTCATTTTGACAGGAAGAATAAAAGAGAAGCATGTTATCTAAATGGTGAGAGATTGCAGAGCTCAGGTGCAGAGGGATCTGGGTGTCCTACTGCATGAATCACGAAAGGGTAGTTTGCAGGTACATCAAGTAATTAGAAAAGCTAGTATGTAATCATTTATTACAAGGGGAATTGAATACAAAGGTAAGGAGATTATGCTTATTTAAGGAAGGATGTAAATGCCTTGGAAGCAGTTCAGAGAAGGTTTACCAGATTAATACCTGGAATGGGCGGGTTGTCTTATGAGGAGATTGGACAGACTAGGCTTGTATCCGCTGCAGTTTAACAGAGTAAGAGGTGACTTAATTGAAACATAAGATCCTGAGGGGTCTTAACAGGGTGGATGTGGAGAGGATGTTTCCTCTTGTGGGAGAATCTAGAACTAGGGGTCAACGTTTAAAAATAAGGGGTCGCTCATTTAAAACAAAGATGAGGCAAAATTTTTTCACTCAAGAGGGTCATGATTCTTTGGAACTCTCTTCCTGAAAAAGTGGTCTTTGTATATTTTAAAGGCCGAAGCGGATAGATTCTTGGTAAGCAAGGGGGTGAGAGGTTATCGGGAGTAGGCAGGATACAGATTTCAGGTTACTATCAGATCAACCATGATTTTATTAAATGGGGGAGCAGGCTCGAGGAGCTGGATGGCCTACTCCCGCTCCTTGTTTGTATGTTTGTATAAATGAATAATAAACAATTTTTCAACTATGATCTGATTGGTGGAGCAGGCTCCTGTGGCTGATTAACTCGTACCATATTATGGCAATGACTCCCGACCCTGAGGTATTTGGTTCAAATCCCACCATAGCTGCTTCTAGAGTCATAAGAGGTCTACAGCACAGAAAAAGGCCCTTCAGCCCATTGGGTCTGTGCTGGTCAAACAAGTACCTAACTACTCTAATCCCATTTTCCTGCACTAGGCCCATAGCCTTGTATGCCATGGCATCGCAAGTGCACATCCAAATGCTTCTTAAATGTTATGAGGGTTTCTGTCTCTACCACCCTTTCAGGCAGTGAGTTCCAGATTCCCACCACCCTCTGGGTGAAAAAATTCTTCCTCACATCCCCTCTAAACCTCCTGCCCTTTACCTTAAATCTATGCCCCCTGGTTATTGATCCCTCCACCAGGGAGAAAAGTTCCTTCCTGTCTACCCTATCTATGCCCTTCATAATTTTATACACCTCAATCATGTCCCCCCCCCTCAATCTCCTCTGCTCCAAGAAAAATGACCCCAGCCTAGCCAATCTCTCCTCATAACTAAAACTCTCCAGCCCAGGCAACATCCTGGTAAATCTCCTCTGCACTCTCCCTAGTGCAATCACATCCTTCCTATAATGCGGATTCCAGAACTGCACACAATGCTCTAGCTGTGGCCTAACCAGCGTTTTATACAGCAGCATAACCCTCCTGCTCTTATATTCTATGCCTCGGCTAATAAAGGCAAGTATCCCATATGCCTTCTTAATCACCTTATCTACCTGTCCCGCTAACTTAAGGGACCGGTGGACATGCACACCAAGGTCCCTCTGATCCTTGGTATTTCCCAGGGTCCTACATTCATCGTGTATTCTCATGCCTTGTTTGTCCTGTCCAAGTACATCACCTCACACTTGTCCGGATTAAATTCCATTTGCCATTGACCAGCCCGTCTATATCCTCCTGCTTGTTAATTCAAACATGGCCCAAACCCACTTTCCCCCAAACCTTTTCATAAAAGCTGATGGAGGTAGGAGTCTGCAAACTAGGTGCACCCTGACCTGCTTTGGGGATGATGCTGCAGCTGGAAAGGAGGGCGCCTGCGTGGGAACCATGGTAACCCGGGCCGGGGTGGGGGGCGGTGGGTGCGGAGAGGAGCTGAGAGCGCGCACGCGCGTTGTTCTTGTCTGGGGGGGGGGGGGGGGGGGCCGTGACCAGCGGATGAGAGCGCGCACGCGCGTTTGGAGTTGGCTGGGGAGCGTGACCAGCGGATGAGGGTGCGCATGCGCATCCCCCCCGCGCGCGCGTGTGTTTGTGCGCGCGCACGTCTGGCCTGTGGGCGGGAGGGAGCCGGTGAGAGTGCGCATGCGCCCAGCTCGGGGGAGGGGGAGAGGGTGGGAGGGGGGGGTGTGTCACCATAGTAACCGGGCCTCCCAGCCAGCTGGTAGGCCTGTAATCGAGGGCCCCGCTCCGCCGGTCGAGTCCCAGGCCAGGCCTGGAATAGAAACCCCGGGGATTGGGGGCCTGGTCTGGAGTTGGCCAAACGGGGGACGAGATGTTTCAGAGGGAGTGAGTGATTCAGAGGAAGCGTTGCAGGTAAATGGCAGTAGAGCCTGGGTGAGGTAATGATTCACAGTAACAGATGGTGCAGTGGGAATGTCACTGGACTAGTGGACCTAAGGTTAATGCTCTGGGGGCACGGGGACAAATCCTGCCACAAGCAGCTGGTGGGATTCAAATTCTGTTAATCAACCCGGAATTGAAAGCCAGCCTCAGTGGCGGTGACCATCCTTCTCATTGACTGTCATTTAAAAACCTGGGTCGCCCACGCCCTTCGGGGAAGGGAATCCGCCCTCCTTGCCCGGTCCGGGTCTGGCCTGCGCCTGACTCCAGACCCACAGCAACCGGGTTGACTCTTGAACGGCACCGGAAACGGCCCAGCAAGCCACACGGTCCGAGGGCAATAAATCCTGGTTTTGCCAGCGGTGCCCACCTGCCCCGAAAGAATAAAGCGAATTCTAGCTAATATTTTAAGTAATGCCCAACCGCCGACCCACTTTTGCAACCGAGCTGGTGTATGAATAAAATAAATTGCAGAATAAGTAAATCTAATGATAAAAACAAAACAAAAAAAAAACCGTGGATGCTGGAAATCCGAAACAAAAACAAAAGCAGAAATACCTGGAAAAACTCTGCAGGCCTGGCAGCATCGGCGGAGAAGCTTGTCGAAGGGTCATGAGGACGCGAAACGTCAACTTTGTTCTTCTCCGCCGATGCTGCCAGACCTGCTGAGTCTTTCCAAGTACATCTAACCGTTTAATGTATAATATATTGTATAAAATAAAGTGATTTGTAACATCTATACAGCGGCAGTCTTCCATCTTGTAAGATGATGTTTTGTGCTGTGATGGTCAACTGTGCTAAACGTCACCTGATGCGGCCTCACTCTGGCATGACAGTCTCTGCCACATTTGCTGCAAAGGAAGACAGTGGCCTGAGAAGGTGCAAGATTCCCTGGCGTCTGTTTGCTGCAGGCCCTCTTCTTGGCCAGCTGAGATTCCCATTTCTGCTTCCAGTGCCCTTCCAAGTATTCAGTCTCCAGAGGTCACAGCTGTCATAAACTGTCTCCCATTCGTCAGTGTCAATGTCTGGCATCTTCACATCTCACTTGCAAGTGTCCTTGTAATGTGGTACAGCCACTCATCAGGTTATGACCTAGTGGCCAGTTCACCTTGCAGAACTGGGTGGCCATCATCCACCCAGTGACCATGGCTGAGCCAGCAGTTTGGCTGATGGAATTAGCACATACCAAGACCTCTGAGTTGGTGATATTGTCCAGCCAAGAGATGCCTATAACATTTGATGGCATTTATATATGTCAAATATTTAATATTTACAATTTAAAAAAAACACTGGTGTCTAACATTTTAATATGTGCTGTTTTATATATTTAATTTTTAGAATATCTAATGTTTAACAGCATGCAATATATATATATATATATATATATAAAATGCATAACTTCTAATATTTTGATATGATTTGTATTTCTATTTTTTAGTCATGTTTAGTAAGAGACCAGCATTGGTTATAGTGGTACAGAGTTACAGGAATGGGCTCTGATGGGGACAGGAAGATTAATGCTGATTCCCTCACTCTCTGCACTGGTTAGCCAGGTCGCTGCATTAAGGCCACTCCAACAAATGCACACAGTGGTACCACAGTGAGGACAGTTGACTGGCCTTGTGAGCGAGGGTCCAAGGATTGTGCAGCCAGCTGGAGGGACAGGTTGTGCCTGGGTAGCCATCATTCATGAACTTGTTACCTCTCGACTGTTCAAAGACACTCCTGGCTGCACTCCCACATTCTACCCTCTGTAAACTCGAGGTCATGCAAAACACTGCTGTTTGTGTCTTAACTCGCACCAAGTCCCGTTCCTCTTCATCCTTGTGTTTGTTGGCATTCATTGGCTCCTGGTCAAGCAATATTTAAAATTCTCTCCTTGTTTTCATATGGGAAACAAAGACTCTACCAGAAAGATGCATCATCTGTGGCTAACTGAGGAAATTAAGGATGGTATCAATTTGAAAGATAATGCTGTGAAGATTAGTGTAGGCCAGAAAATTTTAGAAACCAGCAAAAAAAACAGAGGAATTAGAATATGAGAGCAAACTAGCAAGAAATATAAAAACAGATAGTCAGTTCTACTGCATGTATATAAAAAGGAAGAGAGTAACAAAAGTGAACCTTTAACCCTTAGAGGGTGAGACTGGGTAATTAAAAACGGGGAAACAAGGAAATGGCAGAGACTTTGAACAAGTAATTTGCATCTGTGTTCATGATGGAAAACACAAAATTACATCCCAACGATAGAAAATTAATGGGCACCAGGCAGAGAGAAAACTAAAATACCCACAAGCGCAATGCAAAAATAGACTGGGAAGCAAGTTGCAAGGAGGATACATTAGGCTGCAAAGGGATATAGGTAAGTAAGTAAATGGAAGTGTTTGATGGGGACAGTGTAGAGGCAGCTTTACTCTGTATCTAACCCCGTGCTGTACCTGTCCTAGGAGTGTTTGATGGGGACAGTTTAGAGGGAGCTTTACTCTGTATCTAACCTCGTGCTGTACATGTCCTGGGAGTGTTTGATGGGGACAGTGTAGAGGGAGATTTACTCTGTATCTAACCCTGTCCTGGGAGTGTTTGATTGGGACAGTGTAGAGGGAGCTTTACTCTGTATCTAACCCTGTGCTGTACCTGCCCTGGGAGTGTTTGATGGGGACAGTTTAGAGGGAGTTTTACTCTGTATCTAACCCCGTGCTGTACCTGTCCTGGGAGTGTTTAATGGGGACAGTTTAGAGGGAACTTTAGTCTGTGGCCAAATTCCCCTGGACTTGATGGGTTGCTTCTTAGGATATTAAAGGAAATAGCTGCAGAGATAGTGCATGCACTGGTAGTAATCTTCCAAGAAACCTTCGATCCTGGAAAAGCCCCAGAGGATTGGAAAACTGCCAATGTAACACCCTTATTCAACAAGGGGTTGGGGGGAGACACAAAACAGGTAACTATAGGCCAGTTAGCTTAACATCTGTCATTGAGAAAATGTTAGAGTCTATTATAAAGGATGTAATAGCAGAGCATTTAGAAACACATAATCTAATCAAGCAGAGTCAGCATGGCTTCATGAAGGGGAAATCATGCCTGACAAATTTATTACAATTCTTTGAGGAGTTAACAAGCAGAATAGATAAAGAGGAACCAATAGATGTAATACATTTGGATTTCCAAAAGGCGTTAGATAGGATAACACACTTAAGGCTACTTAGTAAGGTAAGAGCCCATGGTTTTGTGGGTAGTATATTAACGTGGATTGAGGAGTGGCTAACTAATAGAAGACAGAGGGTTGGGATAAGGGGGGCATTTTCTGCATGGCAACCTGTAACTAGGGGAGTGCCACAGGGATCAGTGCTGGGGCCACAATTATTTACAAAATATATTAATGACTTAGATGAGGGAAGTGAATGTACAATCACCAAATTTGCAGGTGACACAAAAATAGGTAGGAAGGCAAGTGGTGAGGATGATACAAAGAGTCTACAGAGGGATATAGACAGGTTAAGCGAGTGGGCAAAAATTTGGCAGATGGAATGTAATGTGGGAAAATGTGAGGTTATGCACTTTGGCAGGAAGAATAGAGGAGCTGAATATTATTTAAATGGAGAAAGACTGTAGAAAGCTGCAGCACAGAGGGATTTGGGGGTCAATGTGCATGAATCCCAAAAAGCTAACATACAAGTTCAGCAGGTAATAGGGAAGGCAAATGGAGCGTTCACCTTTATTTCAAAGGGAATAGAGTATAAAAATAGGGAAGACTTGCTACAACTATACAAGGCACTAGTTAGACCACACCTGGAATACTGTGAACAGTTTTTGTCCCCTTATCTAAGGAAAGATACACTGGCATTGGAGGCAGTCCAGAGAAGGTTCATGAGGTTGATCCTGGGAATGGAGGGATTTTCTTATGAGGAGAGGTTGATTAGGCCTGAACTCATTGGAGTTCAGAAGAATGAGAGGTGACTTTATTGAAACATATAAGATTCTTAGGGGCTTGATAGGGTAGATGCTGAGAGGTTGTTTCCCCTTGTGGGAGAGTCTAGGACCAGAGGGCATAATCTCAGAGTAAGGGATCACCCATTTAACACAGAGATGAGGAGGAATTTCTTCTGTCAGAGGGTGGTGAATCTGGAATTCTTTACTGCAGAGGGCTGTAGGGGCTGGGTCGTAAAATACATTCAAGGCTGAGATAGACAGATTTTTAATCAGTATGGGAACGAGGGTTATGGGGAGAAGGCAGGAAAATGGAGTTGAGGATTATCAGATCAGCCGTGATCTCATTGAATGGCGGAGCAGACTCGATGGGCCAAATGGCCTACTTCTCCTACACTTTGTGGTCGTATAATTATGGTCTAACCCCGTGCTGTACCTGCCCTGGGAGTGTTTGATGGGGACAGTGTAGAGGGAGCTTTACTCTGTATCTAACCCTGTGTGTACCTGTCCTGGTAGTGTTTGATGGGGACAGTGTAGAGGGAGCTTTACTCTGTATCTAACCCTGTGTGTACCTGTCCTGGTAGTGTTTGATGGGGACAGTGTAGAGGGAGCTTTACTCTGTATCTAACCCTGTGTGTACCTGTCCTGGGAGTGTTTGATGGGGACAGTGTAGAGGGAGCTTTACTCTGTATCTAACCCCGTGCTGTATCTGTCCTGGGAGTGTTTGATGGGGACAGTGTAGAGGTAGCTTTACTCTGTATCTAACCCTGTGCTGTACCTGTCCTGGGAGTGTTTGATGGGGACAGTGTAGAGGGAGCGTTACTCTGTATCTAACCCCGTGCTGTAGCTGTCCTGGGAGTGTTTGATGGGGACAGTGTAGAGGGAGCTTTACTCTGTATCTAACCCCGTGCTGTACCTGTCCTGGGAGTGTTTGATGGGGACAGTGTAGAGGGAGCTTTACTCTGTATCTAACCCCGTGCTGTACCTGTCCTGGGAGTGTTTGATGGGGACAGTGTAGAGGGAGCTTTACTCTGTATCTAACCCCGTGCTGTACCTGTCCTGGGAGTGTTTGATGGTGACAGTGTAGAGGGAGATTTACTCTGTATCTAACCCTTGCTGTACTTCTCCTGGGAGTGTTTGATGGGGACAGTGTAGAGTGAGCTTTACTCTGTATCTAACCCTTGCTGTACTTCTCCTGGGAGTGTTTGATGGGGACAGTGTAGAGGGAGTTTTACTCTGTATCTAACCCTGTGCTGTACCTGTCCTGGGAGTGTTTGATGGGGACAGTGTAGAGGGAGCTTTACTCTGTATCTAACCCCGTGCTGTACCTGTCCTGGGAGTGTTTGATGGGGACAGTGTAGAGGGAGATTTACTCTGTATCTAACCCCGTGCTGTACCTGTCCTGGGAGTGTTTGATGGGGACAGTGTAGAGGGAGGTTTACTCTGTATCTAACCCCGTGCTGTACCTGTCCTGGGAGTATTTGATGGGACAGTGTAGAGGGAGCTTTACTCTGTATCTAACCCCGTGCTGTACCTGTTCTGGGAGTGTTTGATGGGGACAGTGTAGAGGGAGCTTTACTCTGTATCTAACCCTGTGCTGTAGCTGTCCTGGGAGTGTTTGATGGGGACAGTGTAGAGGGAGGTTTACTCTGTATCTAACCCCATGCTGTACCTGTCCTGGGAGTGTTTGATGTGGACAGTGTAGAGGGAGCTTTACTCTGTATCTAACCCCGTGCTGTACCTGTCCTGGGAGTGTTTGATGGGGACAGTGTAGAGGGAGCTTTACTCTGTATCTAACCCCGTGCTGTACCTGTCCTGGGAGTGTTTGATGTGGACAGTGTAGAGGGAGCTTTACTCTGTATCTAACCCTGTGCTGTACCTGTCCTGGGAGTGTTTGATGGGGACAGTGTAGAGGGAGCTTTACTCTGTATCTAACCCCGTGCTGTACCTGTTCTGGGAGTGTTTGATGGGGACAGTGTAGAGGGAGCTTTACTCTGTAACTAACTCCGTGCTGTACCTGCCCTGGGAGTGTTTGATGGGGACAGTGTAGAGGGAGCTTTACTCTGTAACTAACTCCGTGCTGTACCTGCCCTGGGAGTGTTTGATGGGGACAGTTTTACCGAAGGCTCCGGTGCTGATAATTTGTCTCTTGAACAATGTGCTTGGATGTAAAATAAAAGCAGAAAATGCTGGAAGTACTCAGCAGACCTGATGATGGGTCATGGGCCTGAAATGGTAACTCTCTTTCTCTCTCCACTGATGCCGCCAGACCTAAGTTATTCCAGTATTTGCTCTTTCTATTTCAGATTTCCCATATCCATGGTATTTTGTGGTTAGATGTTAGCCTTATATTTTGACAGTTATAAAATTATGAAATATATTCAATGATGGGAGCATATTGCTGCAGTTATTCCTGCTTCGCTCCTGTTACATTTATTAAAGTGGAAGTTGAGGATATGCTGTTTCCCTTTCAGTCAAGGACAGCTGTGGGTTTGAGTTGATGTATTTTTTTTTAGATTTGTCAGTGTGTTGTGTTCTGAAATGATGGAAGTTGCCCATTCTAACTGACCATTTATATCCCTCTTTCTATCTTTCTCTCTCTCTCTCATTCTCTCCCCCTCTGTGATTTACTTTTACTGACTCTACTCTTCCCTTGCTCTGTTGCTTTCTCTCTGTCCCTGGTGCTCTCTCCCTTTTGTCTTACCCTTTCCTTCCCCTCTCTCTTCCCCTCTCTCTTGCCCTCTCTCCGTTGCCTCTCTATTTCTTGTCTCGTTCTTTGCTCTTTACCTTCTTTGCCTCTCCCTTCCTTTGTCCATCTCTCACTCTCCGCCTCCCCATTGCAAGCCTGCTGTCTGTTCTTTGTCTGTCTATCTTTTCTCTATTACCCCCTCATCATTCTCTCCCTGTCTGTCCCTTTGTGTTCTTTTTCTCTTTGCCCCTGCCCACCCCCCCTCACCCCACCCCTGCCTGCAGTATGACATCTTTTGGCTGGAAGAGGAAAGCAGGGGAGAAAGTGTCAAAGGTTGCCTCACAGAACTTTGAGGCAGCAGCTGTGGATGATGGATTGGTTGACGCTGATGTGGACTGGTTGCATGTAACCAAGCGGCAACGTAAGGCCCTGCTGGAAGACTGCACGGTGAAGAGCAAGAGGCTGAAGGAAGAGGGGATTTTCCTGTCTGAAAATGGAAGGTGAGCTTGGAAAGCCTTTGCAGCACCTGGATTCTTAGCAACTGTGAAAGGCCATGGGTCAGGCCATGGTCGTGTTGTTTACTACCCCCTGTGACTGGCTCCACATCAGTGTGCTCAGGCTGGAGCTCTCAAATCCCAGGGGGTCCATTGAGTCTTTCCACTGGTCTGTGAAATAATTGACAGGTGGCCGGAGCTGGGTTTGATGAGAGATGGGAGAGGAGTTTATTTTATTTGTTCATGGGATGTGGGTGTCGCTGGCTGGGCCAGCATTTACTGCCCTTCCCTAGTTGCCCTTGAGAAGGTGGTGGTGAGCTGCCTTCCTGAACCGCTGCAGTCCATGTGCTGTAGGTACGTCCACAGTACTGTTAGGAAGGGAGTTCCTGTTTGACCCAGCGACAGTGAAGGAATGGCGATATATTTCCAGGTCAGGATGGTGATTGACTTGGAAGGGAGCTTCCAGGTGGTGGTGTTCCCGTCTATCTGCCCTTGTACTTCTAGATGGTCAAGTCATGCGTTAGGAAGGTGCTGCCAAAGGAGCCTTGGTGAGTTCCTGCAGCACATTTTGTAGATGGTGCACACACTGCTGCTACTGTGTCTCGGTGATGGAGGGAGTGAATATTTCGGGGGTGCTGACCAAGCGGGGCTGCTTTGCCATGGATGGTGTGATCATCAGTTGTGCAGGGCTCACATCCCAGAAGGAGCATATGCAGGGCGGAGCGCTGAGTGCAACATGGAGGTGACCAACTAGATCCACTTGCAGTCACCGAGGCTGGCTGCTGGGCACCGGCTGAGTTCAGCCTTGTTCAAGGGAGGGGAAATGTTTAAATACTGTGCAGTGCGAAGCAGGCACACACATCTCGCTGCTATCTGTAAGTAAGTACCTGGTCTTAAAAGTATTATTGAAGTATTTTTTTTACACTCAGCACTTGCATGTTGTGAGCATTGTGCAGTATTATGAGATAGATGTGGCAGAGCGGATGATTAATTCATTTGAAAAGGGGTGCTTCACTCAAGAGCTTGCTTGCACTGGGGAAGAGGATAGAGGGAGAGACAGATGAAGACATCAAAGGGCAGAGAACCCACTATCCCAGGCAACACTGGGCTTAGCTTTGTCACATTTCAAGAGTTCTGGGGTGCCTCTCAGAGGGCAAACTGTTTTCATCCTGTGTCTGCTTGGCTCCATACAGCCAGCCACAGCAGCATTGACTGAGGTCTGGGAACAGGCCACTCCGCAGCAGGTGAAATATTTACTTAACTGGTGCTGTAATTTTATAAAGCAGAGTTGGTTGGGTGGCAGAGACGGTGGCTGCTTGGAGCCAGTAGGGAATCTGGCAAGAGGCTAAAGATGACTTTTTAGTTGTTGTGAGTGAGTGTAAGCAGCTGGGCTGCAGACTCTGATGCCCCTGGGTTGGGGAGGGGGTTAGACAGGAGAAGGGGAGTTTCCTTGGTTGTATTTGCATGTGGGAGGGGAGAAGGGAAGGAGTGGTGTCCCTGGTTGCATTTGGGTGGGGAAGAGAGTGGGGAGAGGGGAAAGGAGGTGTCCCTGTTTGGAAAATTCAGGTCACTGAATAGGGAAGTGGTTACTGTTCCCCAGATCAGTGATTAGGATTGACGAGCTTCTAGTAGAACTTAGTAGTTCCTATTTTAGCAACAAGAGGCAGATCCAGACCCCCGCTCATCTACCTGATGTTACTGTACAGATTCACTGTGCCACAACCCTGAATCCAACAGCACTGAGCAAGACCCATCGAACAGTGCACTTCACTGCTGCTCGAACAAGTTACTTCCGGCAGTTTATATGTCAAAGATGATACACAGGGTGGATCTGCAGCACTGACCAACACTTCAAATATCTCTCTCAAATTTTGGCTTTACATTTCAAAAATTCTGGTATGAACAAATGACAATGCTAATTCGACACAAGAACCATGATGTCTGCAACCTCAGAATAACCTTAGCATTTGTAACCAGAGTGCAGACATAAAGAATGGCTTGCATTGATATAATGATTTTCACAACCTCAGGATATCCCACAGTGCTTCCAATGATGTATGAATCACAAAGGACTAGTGTGCAGGTGTAGCAAATAATGAGGAAAGCTGATAGAATGTTATCATTTATTGTGAGGGGAATTGAATACAAACGAAGGGAGGTTATGCTTCAGTTATACAGAGCACATCTGGAGTGTTGTGTACAGTATTGGTCTCCTTATTTAAGGAAGGATGTAAATGCGTTGGAAACAGTTCAGAGAAGGTTTACCAGACTAATACCTGGAATGAGTGGGTGGTCTTATGAAGTAAGGTTGGACAGACTAGGCTTGTATCCACTGGAGTTTAGAAGAGTAAGAGGTGACTTGATTGAAGCATATAAGATCCTGAGGGGTCTTGGCAGGGTGAGTGTGGAAAGGAAGTTTCCTCTTGTGAGAGAATCTGGAACTAGGGGTCACTGTTTAAAAATAAAGGATCGCTCATTTAAAACAGAGATGAGGCAAAACATTTTCTCTGAGGGTCGTGAGTCTTTGGAAATCTCTTCCTGAAAAGGTGGTGGAAGCAGAGTCTTAGAATATTTTTAAGGCAGATGTGGATAGATTCTTGGTAAGCAAGGGGGTGATAGGTTATCGGGTTAGGAGGGATGCAGATTTCAGGTTACTATCAGATCAATCATGAGCTTATTAAATGGAGGAGCAGGCTGGAGGGGCTGAATGGCCTACTCCTGCTCCTTGTTCATATGTTTTTATTTTTGAAGTATGGCCATTGCTGTAAAGTAGGAAGCATGTCAGCCAATTTGCAAGATCCATAAGGTGGTTAGAAATAGAAACATCAGTAGGCCATTCAGCCCTTCAAGCCTACTCTATCACTCAACATGATCATGGCTGATCTGATTGTCGCCTTAACTCCACGTTCCTGGAATCCAGCAACTACCGGCCAGTTAGCTGCATGTGAATGGTGAGGATTTCATTCATATTTATATGTATGGGCAGAAAAATGAGAGCATGGGTTCAGAAGATGCTGTTGAAGGAGATTTCTGAGTTGCTGCAGGGCATCATGTAGATGACACCCAACATTTTATTCCCCAGTGTTGATTCTGATTGACAGGTATAGGTCTGAATTCTGAGCATGCACAGTGTGCACAGTTTCCCAGCCTTTATGTAGTCTGTGCAGTGTGCACAGTTTCCCAGCCTTCATCTAGTCTGTGCAGTGTGCACAGTTTCCCAGCCTTTATCTAGTCTGTGCAGTGTGCACAGTTTCCCAGCCTTTATCTAGTCTGTGCAGTGTGCACAGTTTCCCAGCATTTATCTAGTCTGCGCAGTGTGCACAGTTTCCCAGCCTTTATCTAGTCTGTGCAGTGTGCACAGTTTCCCAGCCTTTATCTAGTCTGTGCAGTGTGCACAGTTTCCCAGCATTTATCTAGTCTGTGCAGTGTGCACAGTTTCCCAGCCTTTATCTAGTCTGTGCAGTGTGCACAGTTTCTCAGCATTTATCTAGTCTGCGCAGTGTGCACAGTTTCCCAGCCTTTATCTAGTCTGCGCAGTGTGCACAGTTTCCCAACATTTATCCAGTCTGCGCAGTGTGCACGGTTTCCCAACATTTATCTAGTCTGCGCAGTATGCACAGTTTCCCAACATTTATCTAGTCTGCGCAGTGTGCACAGTTTCCCAGCATTTATCAAGTCTGTGCAGTGTGCACAGTTTCCCAGCTTTTATCTAGTCTGTTCAGTGTGCACAGTTTCCCTGCATTTATCTAGTCTGCGCAGTGAGCACAGTTTTCCAGCATTTATCTAGTCTGCGCAGTGAGCACAGTTTCCCAGCATTTATCTAGTCTGTGCAGTGTGCAGTTTCTCAGCATTTATCCAGTCTGTGCAGTGTGCACAGTTTCCCAGCATTTATCTAGTCTGTGCAGTGTGCACAGTTTCTCAACATTTATCTAGTCTGTGCAGTGTGCACAGTTTCTCAACATTTATCTAGTTTGTGCAGTGTGCAGAGTTTCCCAGCATTTATCTAGTCTGTGCAGTGTGCACAGTTTCCCAGCATTTATCTAGTCCGTGCAGTGTGCAAAGTTTCCCAGCATTTATCTAGTCCGTGCAGTGTGCACAGTTTCCCTGCATTTATCTAGTCCGTGCAGTGTGCACAGTTTCCCAGCATTTATCTAGTCCCTGCAGTGTACACAGTTTCCCAGCATTTATATAGTCTGTGCAGTGTGCACAGTTTCCCAGCATTTATAGTCTGTGCAGTGTGCACAGTTTCCCAGCATTTATAGTCTGTGCAGTGTGCACAATTTCCCAGGATTTATAGTCTGTGCAGTGTGCAATGTTTCCCAGCATTTATCTAGTCTGTGCAGTGTGCACAGTTTCCCAGCATTTATAGTCTGTGCAGTGTGCACAGTTTCCCAGCATTTATAGTCTGTGCAGTGTGCACTGTTTCCCAGCGTTTATCTAGTCTGTGCAGTGTGCACAGTTTCCCAGCATTTATCTAGTCTGTGCAGTGTGCACAGTTTCCCTGCATTTATCTAGTCTGCACAGTGTGCAGTTTTTCAACATTCATCTAGTCTGCGCAGTGTGCACAGTTTCTCAGCATTTATCTAGTCTGTGCAGTGTGCACAGTTTCCCTGCATTTATCTAGTCTGTGCAGTGTGCACAGTTTCCCAGCATTTATCTAGTCCGTGCAGTGTGCAAAGTTTCCCAGCATTTATCTAGTCCGTGCAGTGTGCACAGTTTCCCTGCATTTATCTAGTCCGTGCAGTGTGCACAGTTTCCCAGCATTTATCTAGTCCCTGCAGTGTACACAGTTTCCCAGCATTTATATAGTCTGTGCAGTGTGCACAGTTTCCCAGCATTTATAGTCTGTGCAGTGTGCACAGTTTCCCAGCATTTATAGTCTGTGCAGTGTGCACAATTTCCCAGGATTTATAGTCTGTGCAGTGTGCAATGTTTCCCAGCATTTATCTAGTCTGTGCAGTGTGCACAGTTTCCCAGCATTTATAGTCTGTGCAGTGTGCACAGTTTCCCAGCATTTATAGTCTGTGCAGTGTGCACTGTTTCCCAGCGTTTATCTAGTCTGTGCAGTGTGCAGTTTCCCAGCATTTATCTAGTCTGTGCAGTGTGCAGAGTTTCACAGCATTTATCTAGTCTGTGCAGTGTGCACAGTTTCCCAGCATTTATCTAGTCTGTGCAGTGTGCACAGTTTCCCTGCATTTATCTAGTCCGTGCAGTGTGCACAGTTTCCCTGCATTTATCTAGTCCGTGCAGTGTGCACAGTTTCCCAGCATTTATCTAGTCTGTGCAGAAAGCACAGTTTCCCAGCACTTATCTAGTCTGTGCCGTGTGCACAGTTTCCCAGCAGTTATCTAGTCTGTGCAGTGTGCAGTTTCCCAGCATTTATCTAGTCTGTGCAGTGTGCACAGTTTCCCAGCATTTATCTAGTCTGCGCAGTGTGAACAGTTTCCCAGCATTTATCTAGTCTGTGCAGTGTGCACAGTTTCCCAGCATTTATCTAGTCTGTGCAGTGTGCACAGTTTCCCAGCCTTTATCTAGTCTGTGCAGTGTGCACAGTTTCTCAGCATTTATCTAGTCTGCGCAGTGTGCACAGTTTCCCAGCCTTTATCTAGTCTGCGCAGTGTGCACAGTTTCCCAACATTTATCCAGTCTGCGCAGTGTGCACAGTTTCCCAACATTTATCTAGTCTGCGCAGTATGCACAGTTTCCCAACATTTATCTAGTCTGCGCAGTGTGCACAGTTTCCCAGCATTTATCAAGTCTGTGCAGTGTGCACAGTTTCCCAGCTTTTATCTAGTCTGTTCAGTGTGCACAGTTTCCCTGCATTTATCTAGTCTGCGCAGTGAGCACAGTTTTCCAGCATTTATCTAGTCTGCGCAGTGAGCACAGTTTCCCAGCATTTATCTAGTCTGTGCAGTGTGCAGTTTCTCAGCATTTATCTAGTCTGTGCAGTGTGCACAGTTTCCCAGCATTTATCTAGTCTGTGCAGTGTGCACAGTTTCTCAACATTTATCTAGTCTGTGCAGTGTGCAGAGTTTCCCAGCATTTATCTAGTCTGTGCAGTGTGCACAGTTTCCCAGCATTTATCTAGTCCGTGCAGTGTGCAAAGTTTCCCAGCATTTGTCTAGTCCGTGCAGTGTGCACAGTTTCCCTGCATTTATCTAGTCCGTGCAGTGTGCACAGTTTCCCAGCATTTATCTAGTCCCTGCAGTGTACACAGTTTCACAGCATTTATATAGTCTGTGCAGTGTGCACAGTTTCCCAGCCTTCATCTAGTCTGTGCAGTGTGCACAGTTTCCCAGCCTTTATCTAGTCTGTGCAGTGTGCACAGTTTCCCAGCATTTATCTAGTCTGCGCAGTGTGCACAGTTTCCCAGCCTTTATCTAGTCTGTGCAGTGTGCACAGTTTCCCAGCATTTATCTAGTCTGTGCAGTGTGCACAGTTTCCCAGCCTTTATCTAGTCTGTGCAGTGTGCACAGTTTCTCAGCATTTATCTAGTCTGCGCAGTGTGCACAGTTTCCCAGCCTTTATCTAGTCTGCGCAGTGTGCACAGTTTCCCAACATTTATCCAGTCTGCGCAGTGTGCACGGTTTCCCAACATTTATCTAGTCTGCGCAGTATGCACAGTTTCCCAACATTTATCTAGTCTGCGCAGTGTGCACAGTTTCCCAGCATTTATCAAGTCTGTGCAGTGTGCACAGTTTCCCAGCTTTTATCTAGTCTGTTCAGTGTGCACAGTTTCCCTGCATTTATCTAGTCTGCGCAGTGAGCACAGTTTTCCAGCATTTATCTAGTCTGCGCAGTGAGCACAGTTTCCCAGCATTTATCTAGTCTGTGCAGTGTGCAGTTTCTCAGCATTTATCTAGTCTGTGCAGTGTGCACAGTTTCCCAGCATTTATCTAGTCTGTGCAGTGTGCACAGTTTCTCAACATTTATCTAGTCTGTGCAGTGTGCACAGTTTCTCAACATTTATCTAGTTTGTGCAGTGTGCAGAGTTTCCCAGCATTTATCTAGTCTGTGCAGTGTGCACAGTTTCCCAGCATTTATCTAGTCCGTGCAGTGTGCAAAGTTTCCCAGCATTTATCTAGTCCGTGCAGTGTGCACAGTTTCCCTGCATTTATCTAGTCCGTGCAGTGTGCACAGTTTCCCAGCATTTATCTAGTCCCTGCAGTGTACACAGTTTCCCAGCATTTATATAGTCTGTGCAGTGTGCACAGTTTCCCAGCATTTATAGTCTGTGCAGTGTGCACAGTTTCCCAGCATTTATAGTCTGTGCAGTGTGCACAGTTTCCCAGCATTTATAGTCTGTGCAGTGTGCACAATTTCCCAGGATTTATAGTCTGTGCAGTGTGCAATGTTTCCCAGCATTTATCTAGTCTGTGCAGTGTGCACAGTTTCCCAGCATTTATAGTCTGTGCAGTGTGCACAGTTTCCCAGCATTTATAGTCTGTGCAGTGTGCACTGTTTCCCAGCGTTTATCTAGTCTGTGCAGTGTGCAGTTTCCCAGCATTTATCTAGTCTGTGCAGTGTGCAGAGTTTCACAGCATTTATCTAGTCTGTGCAGTGTGCACAGTTTCCCAGCATTTATCTAGTCTGTGCAGTGTGCAAAGTTTCCCAGCATTTATCTAGTCCGTGCAGTGTGCACAGTTTCCCTGCATTTATCTAGTCCATGCAGTGTGCACAGTTTCCCAGCATTTATCTAGTCTGTGCAGAAAGCACAGTTTCCCAGCATTTATCTAGTCTGTGCCGTGTGCACAGTTTCCCAGCAGTTATCTAGTCTGTGCAGTGTGCAGTTTCCCAGCATTTATATAGTCTGTGCAGTGTGCACAGTTTCCCAGCATTTATCTAGTCTGCGCAGTGTGAACAGTTTCCCAGCATTTATCTGGTCTGCGCAGTGTGCACAGTTTCCCTGCATTTATCTAGTCTGTGCAGTGTGCACAGTTTCCCTGCATTTATCTAGTATGTGCAGTGTGCGCAGTTTCCCTGCATTTATCTAGTCTGTGCAGTGTGCGCAGTTTCCCTGCATTTATCTAGTCTGTGCAGTGTGCGCAGTTTCCCTGCATTTATCTAGTCTGTGCAGTGTGCACAGTTTCCCTGCATTTATCTAGTCTGTGCAGTGTGCAGTTTCCCTGCATTTATCTAGTCTGTGCAGTGTGCATAGTTTACCTGCATTTATCTAGTCTGTGCAGTGTGCACAGTTTCCCTGCATTTATCTAGTCTGTGCAGTGTGCACAGTTTCCCAGCATTTATCTAGTCTCTGCAGTGTGCACAGTTTCCCAGCATTTATCTAGTCTGTGCAGTGTGCACAGTTTCCCAGCATTTATCTAGTCTGCGCAGTGTGCACAGTTTCTCAGCATTTATCTTGTCTGTGCAGTGTGCACAGTTTCCCAACATTTATCTGGTCTGTGCAGTGTGCACAGTTTCTCAGCATTTATCTTGTCTGTGCAGTGTGCACAGTTTCCCAACATTTATCTGGTCTGTGCAGTGTGCACAGTTTCTCAGCATTTATCTAGTCTGTGCAGTATGCACAGTTTCCCAGCATTTATCTAGTCTGTGCCGTGTGCAGTTTCCCAGCAGTTATCTAGTCTGTGCAGTGTCCACAGTTTCCCAGCATTTATCTAGTCTGCGCAGTGTGCAATGTTTTCCAAAATTTATCTAGTCTGTTCAGTGTGTACAGTTGCCCAACATTTATCTAGTCTGTGCAGTCTGCCCAGTTTCCCAGCATTTTTCTAGTTTGTGCAGTGTGCACACTTTCCCAGCATTTATCTAGTCTGTGCAGTGTGCACAGTTTCCCAACATTTATCTTGTCTGTGCAGTCTGCACAGTTTCCCTGCATTTATCTAGTCTGTGCAGTGTGCACAGTTTCCCTGCATTTATCTAGTCTGTGCAGTGTGCACCGTTTCCCAGCATTTATCTAGTCTGTGCAGTGTGCACAGTTTCCCAGCATTTATCTAGTCTGTGCAGTGTGCACAGTTTCCCAGCATTTATCTAGTCTGCACAGTGTGCAGTTTCCCAACATTCATCTAGTCTGCGCAGTGTGCACAGTTTCCCTGCATTTATCTAGTCTGTGCAGTGTGCACAGTTTCCCTGCATTTATCTAGTCTGTGCAGTGTGCACCGTTTCCCCGCATTTATCTAGTCTGTGCAGTGTGCACAGTTTCCCAACATTTATCTAGTCTGTGCAGTGTGCACAATTTCTCAACATTTATCTAGTCTGTGCAGTGTGCACAGTTTCCCAGCATTTATCTTGTCTCTGCAGTGTGCACTGTTTCCCAGCATTTATCTAGACTGTGCAGAGTGCACAGTTTCCCAGCTTTTATCTTGTCTGTGCAGTGTGCACAGTTTCCCAGCATTTATCTAGTCTGTGCAGTGTGCACAGTTTCTCAGTATTTATCTAGTCTCTGCAGTGTGCACAGTTTCCCTGCATTGATCTAGTCTGTGCAGTGTGCACAGTTTCCCTGCATTTATCTAGTCTGTGCAGTGTGCACAGTTTCCCTGCATTTATCTAGTCTCTGCAGTGTGCACAGTTTCCCAGCATTAATCTAGTCTGTGCAGTGTGCACAGTTTCCCAGCATTTTTCTAGTCTGTGCAGTGTGCAGTTTCCCAGCATTTATCTAGTCTGCACAGTATGCACAGTTTCTCAACATTTATCTTGTCTGTGCAGTGTGCACAGTTTCCCAGCATTTATCTAGACTGTGCAGTGTGTACAGTTTCTCAACACTTTTCTAGTCTGTGCAGTATGCAGTTTCCCAACATTTATCTAGTCTGTGCAGTGTGCACAATTTCTCAACATTTATCTAGTCTGTGCAGTGTGCACAGTTTCCCTGCATTTATCTAGTCTGTGCAGTATGCACAGTCTCCCAACATTTATCTAGTCTGTGCAGTGTCCACACTTTCCCAGCATTTATCTAGTCTGCGCAGTGTGCAATGTTTTCCAAAATTTATCTAGTCTGTTCAGTGTGTACAGTTTCCCAACATTTATCTAGTCTGTGCAGTCTGCACAGTTTCCCAGCATTTTTCTAGTTTGTGCAGTGTGCACACTTTCCCAGCATTTATCTAGTCTGTGCAGTGTGCACAGTTTCCCAACATTTATCTTGTCTGTGCAGTCTGCACAGTTTCCCTGCATTTATCTAGTCTGTGCAGTGTGCACAGTTTCCCTGCATTTATCTAGTCTGTGCAGTGTGCACCGTTTCCCAGCATTTATCTAGTCTGTGCAGTGTGCACAGTTTCCGAGCATTTATCTAGTCTGTGCAGTGTGCACAGTTTCCCAGCATTTATCTAGTCTGCACAGTGTGCAGTTTCCCAACATTCATCTAGTCTGCGCAGTGTGCACAGTTTCCCTGCATTTATCTAGTCTGTGCAGTGTGCACAGTTTCCCTGCATTTATCTAGTCTGTGCAGTGTGCACCGTTTCCCCGCATTTATCTAGTCTGTGCAGTGTGCACAGTTTCCCAACATTTATCTAGTCTGTGCAGTGTGCACAATTTCTCAACATTTATCTAGTCTGTGCAGTGTGCTCAGTTTCCCAACATTTATCTTGTCTCTGCAGTGTGCACTGTTTCCCAGCATTTATCTAGACTGTGCAGAGTGCACAGTTTCCCAGCTTTTATCTTGTCTGTGCAGTGTGCACAGTTTCCCAGCATTTATCTAGTCTGTGCAGTGTGCACAGTTTCTCAGTATTTATCTAGTCTCTGCAGTGTGCACAGTTTCCCTGCATTTATCTAGTCTGTGCAGTGTGCACAGTTTCCCTGCATTTATCTAGTCCGTGCAGTGTGCAGTTTCCCTGCATTTATCTAGTCTGTGCAGTTGTGCACAGTTTCTCAGCATTTATCTAGTCTGTGCAGTGTGCACAGTTTTCCAGCATTTATCTAGTCTGCGCAGTGTGCACAGTTTCTCAGCATTTATCTTGTCTGTGCAGTGTGCACAGTTTCCCAACATTTAATTGTCTCTGCAGTGTGCACTGTTTCCCAGCATTTATCTAGTCTGTGCAGTGTGCACAGTTTCTCAACATTTATCTTGTCTGTGCAGTGTGCACAGTTTCCCAGCTTTTATCTCGTCTGTGCAGTGTGCACAGTTTTTCAACATTTATCTAGTCTGTGCAGTATGCAGTTTCCCTGCATTTATCTAGTCTGTGCAGTGTGCAAAGTTTCCAAACATTTATCTAGTCTGTGCAGTGTGCACAGTTTCTCAGCATTTATCTAGTCTGTGCAGCGTGCAGTTTCCCAGCATTTATCTAGTCTGTGCAGTATGCACAGTTTGCCAACGTTTATCTAGTCTCTGCAGTGTGCACAGTTTCCCAGCATTTATATAATCTGTGCAGTGTGCACAGTTTCCCAGCATTTATCTAGTCTCTGCAGTGTGCAATGTTTCCCAGAATTTATCTAGTCTGTTCAGTGTGCACAGTTTCCCAACATTTATCTAGTCTGTGCAGTCTGCACAATTTCCCAGCATTTTTCTAGTCTGTGCAGTGTGCAGTTTCCCAGCATTTATCTAGTCTGCACAGTGTGCAGTTTCCCAACATTCATCTAGTCTGCGCAGTGTGCACAGTTTCCCTGCATTTATCTAGTCTGTGCAGTGTGCACAGTTTCCCTGCATTTATCTAGTCTGTGCAGTGTGCACCGTTTCCCCGCATTTATCTAGTCTGTGCAGTGTGCACAGTTTCCCAACATTTATCTAGTCTGTGCAGTGTGCACAATTTCTCAACATTTATCTAGTCTGTGCAGTGTGCACAGTTTCCCAGCATTTATCTTGTCTCTGCAGTGTGCACTGTTTCCCAGCATTTATCTAGACTGTGCAGAGTGCACAGTTTCCCAGCTTTTATCTTGTCTGTGCAGTGTGCACAGTTTCCCAGCATTTATCTAGTCTGTGCAGTGTGCACAGTTTCTCAGTATTTATCTAGTCTCTGCAGTGTGCACAGTTTCCCTGCATTGATCTAGTCTGTGCAGTGTGCACAGTTTCCCTGCATTTATCTAGTCTGTGCAGTGTGCACAGTTTCCCTGCATTTATCTAGTCTCTGCAGTGTGCACAGTTTCCCAGCATTAATCTAGTCTGTGCAGTGTGCACAGTTTCCCAGCATTTTTCTAGTCTGTGCAGTGTGCAGTTTCCCAGCATTTATCTAGTCTGCACAGTATGCACAGTTTCTCAACATTTATCTTGTCTGTGCAGTGTGCACAGTTTCCCAGCATTTATCTAGACTGTGCAGTGTGTACAGTTTCTCAACATTTTTCTAGTCTGTGCAGTATGCAGTTTCCCAACATTTATCTAGTCTGTGCAGTGTGCACAATTTCTCAACATTTATCTAGTCTGTGCAGTGTGCACAGTTTCCCTGCATTTATCTCGTCTGTGCAGTATGCACAGTCTCCCAACATTTATCTAGTCTGTGCAGTGTCCACACTTTCCCAGCATTTATCTAGTCTGCGCAGTGTGCAATGTTTTCCAAAATTTATCTAGTCTGTTCAGTGTGTACAGTTTCCCAGCATTTATCTAGTCTGTGCAGTGTGCACAGTTTCCCAGCATTTTTCTAGTTTGTGCAGTGTGCACACTTTCCCAGCATTTATCTAGTCTGTGCAGTGTGCACAGTTTCCCAACATTTATCTTGTCTGTGCAGTCTGCACAGTTTCCCTGCATTTATCTAGTCTGTGCAGTGTGCACAGTTTCCCTGCATTTATCTAGTCTGTGCAGTGTGCACCGTTTCCCAGCATTTATCTAGTCTGTGCAGTGTGCACAGTTTCCGAGCATTTATCTAGTCTGTGCAGTGTGCACAGTTTCCCAGCATTTATCTAGTCTGCACAGTGTGCAGTTTCCCAACATTCATCTAGTCTGCGCAGTGTGCACAGTTTCCCTGCATTTATCTAGTCTGTGCAGTGTGCACAGTTTCCCTGCATTTATCTAGTCTGTGCAGTGTGCACAGTTTCCCTGCATTTATCTAGTCTGTGCAGTGTGCACCGTTTCCCCGCATTTATCTAGTCTGTGCAGTGTGCACAGTTTCCCAACATTTATCTAGTCTGTGCAGTGTGCACAATTTCTCAACATTTATCTAGTCTGTGCAGTGTGCTCAGTTTCCCAGCATTTATCTTGTCTCTGCAGTGTGCACTGTTTCCCAGCATTTATCTAGACTGTGCAGAGTGCACAGTTTCCCAGCTTTTATCTTGTCTGTGCAGTGTGCACAGTTTCCTAGCATTTATCTAGTCTGTGCAGTGTGCACAGTTTCTCAGTATTTATCTAGTCTCTGCAGTGTGCACAGTTTCCCTGCATTTATCTAGTCTGTGCAGTGTGCACAGTTTCCCTGCATTTATCTAGTCTGTGCAGTGTGCACAGTTTCCCTGCATTTATCTAGTCTGTGCAGTTGTGCACAGTTTCTCAGCATTTATCTAGTCTGTGCAGTGTGCACAGTTTCCCAGCATTTATCTAGTCTGCACAGTGTGCAGTTTTCCAGCATTTATCTAGTCTGCGCAGTGTGCACAGTTTCTCAGCATTTATCTTGTCTCTGCAGTGTGCACAGTTTCCCAACATTTAATTGTCTCTGCAGTGTGCACTGTTTCCCAGCATTTATCTAGTCTGTGCAGTGTGCACAGTTTCTCAACATTTATCTTGTCTGTGCAGTGTGCACAGTTTCCCAGCTTTTATCTCGTCTGTGCAGTGTGCACAGTTTTTCAACATTTATCTAGTCTGTGCAGTATGCAGTTTCCCTGCAATTATCTAGTCTGTGCAGTGTGCACAGTTTCTCAGCATTTATCTAGTCTGTGCAGCGTGCAGTTTCCCAGCATTTATCTAGTCTGTGCAGTATGCACAGTTTGCCAACGTTTATCTAGTCTCTGCAGTGTGCACAGTTTCCCAGCATTTATATAGTCTGTGCAGTGTGCACAGTTTCCCAGCATTTATCTAGTCTCTGCAGTGTGCAATGTTTCACAGAATTTATCTAGTCTGTTCAGTGTGCACAGTTTCCCAACATTTATCTAGTCTGTGCAGTCTGCACAATTTCCCAGCATTTTTCTAGTCTGTGCAGTGTGCAGTTTCCCAGCATTTATCTAGTCTGCACAGTGTGCACAGTTTCTCAACATTTATCTTGTCTGTGCAGTGTGCACAGTTTCCCAGCATTTTTCTAGTCTGTGCAGTATGCACAGTTTCCCAACATTTATCTGGTCTGTGCAGTGTGCACAATTTCTCAACATTTATCTAGTCTGTGCAGTGTGCACAGTTTCTCAGCATTTATCTAGTCTGTGCAGTGTGCACAGTTTTCCAGCATTTATCTAGTCTGCGCAGTGTGCACAGTTTCTCAGCATTTATCTTGTCTGTGCAGTGTGCACAGTTTCCCAACATTTAATTGTCTCTGCAGTGTGCACTGTTTCCCAGCATTTATCTAGTCTGTGCAGTGTGCACAGTTTCTCAACATTTATCTTGTCTGTGCAGTGTGCACAGTTTCCCAGCTTTTATCTCGTCTGTGCAGTGTGCACAGTTTTTCAACATTTATCTAGTCTGTGCAGTATGCAGTTTCCCTGCATTTATCTAGTCTGTGCAGTGTGCAAAGTTTCCAAACATTTATCTAGTCTGTGCAGTGTGCACAGTTTCTCAGCATTTATCTAGTCTGTGCAGCGTGCAGTTTCCCAGCATTTATCTAGTCTGTGCAGTATGCACAGTTTGCCAACGTTTATCTAGTCTCTGCAGTGTGCACAGTTTCCCAGCATTTATATAATCTGTGCAGTGTGCACAGTTTCCCAGCATTTATCTAGTCTCTGCAGTGTGCAATGTTTCCCAGAATTTATCTAGTCTGTTCAGTGTGCACAGTTTCCCAACATTTATCTAGTCTGTGCAGTCTGCACAATTTCCCAGCATTTTTCTAGTCTGTGCAGTGTGCAGTTTCCCAGCAATTATCTAGTCTGCACAGTGTGCAGTTTCCCAACATTCATCTAGTCTGCGCAGTGTGCACAGTTTCCCTGCATTTATCTAGTCTGTGCAGTGTGCACAGTTTCCCTGCATTTATCTAGTCTGTGCAGTGTGCACCGTTTCCCCGCATTTATCTAGTCTGTGCAGTATGCACAGTTTGCCAACGTTTATCTAGTCTCTGCAGTGTGCACAGTTTCCCAGCATTTATATAGTCTGTGCAGTGTGCACAGTTTCCCAGCATTTATCTAGTCTCTGCAGTGTGCAATGTTTCATAGAATTTATCTAGTCTGTTCAGTGTGCACAGTTTCCCAACATTTATCTAGTCTGTGCAGTCTGCACAATTTCCCAGCATTTTTCTAGTCTGTGCAGTGTGCAGTTTCCCAGCATTTATCTAGTCTGCACAGTGTGCACAGTTTCTCAACATTTATCTTGTCTGTGCAGTGTGCACAGTTTCCCAGCATTTTTCTAGTCTGTGCAGTATGCACAGTTTCCCAACATTTATCTGGTCTGTGCAGTGTGCACAATTTCTCAACATTTATCTAGTCTGTGCAGTGTGCACAGTTTCCCAGCATTTATCTAGTCTGTGCAGTATGCACAGTCTCCCAATATTTATCTAGTCTGTTCAGTGTGTACAGTTTCCCAACATTTATCTAGTCTGTGCAGTCAGCACAGTTTCCCAGCATTTTTCTAGTTTGTGCAGTGTGCACACTTTCCCAGCATTTATCTAGTCTGTGCAGTGTGCACAGTTTCCCAACATTTACCTTGTCTGTGCAGTCTGCACCGTTTCCCTGCATTTATCTAGTCTGTGCAGTGTGCACAGTTTCCCTGCATTTATCTAGTCTGTGCAGTGTGCACCGTTTCCCTGCATTTATCTAGTCTGTGCAGTGTGCACAGTTTCCCAGCATTTATCTAGTCTGTGCAGTGTGCACAGTTTCCCAGCATTTATCTAGTCTGCACAGTGTGCAGTTTCCCAACATTCATCTAGTCTGCGCAGTGTGCACAGTTTCTCAGCATTTATCTAGTCTGTGCAGTGTGCACAGTTTCCCTGCATTGATCTAGTCTGAGCAGTGTGCACCGTTTCCCAGCATTTATCTAGTCTGTGCAGTGTGCACAGTTTCCCAACATTTTTCTAGTCTGTGCAGAGTGCACAGTTTCCCAGCTTTTATCTTGGCTGTGCAGTGTGCACAGTTTCCCAGCATTTATCTAGTCTGTGCAGTGTGCACAGTTTCTCAGTATTTATCTAGTCTCTGCAGTGTGCACAGTTTCCCTGCATTTATCTAGTCTGTGCAGTGTGCACAGTTTCCCTGCATTTATCTAGTCTGTGCAGTGTGCACAGTTTCCCTGCATTTATCTAGTCTCTGCAGTGTGCACAGTTTCCCAGCATTAATCTAGTCTGTGCAGTGTGCACAGTTTCCCAGCATTTTTCTAGTCTGTGCAGTGTGCAGTTTCCCAGCGTTTATCTAGTCTGCACAGTATGCAGTTTCTCAACATTTATCTTGTCTGTGCAGTGTGCACAGTTTCCCAGCATTTATCTAGACTGTGCAGTGTGCAGTTTCTCAACATTTTTCTAGTCTGTGCAGTATGCAGTTTCCCAACATTTATCTAGTCTGTGCAGTGTGCACAATTTCTCAACATTTATCTAGTCTGTGCAGTGTGCACAGTCTCCCAACATTTATCTAGTCTGTGCAGTGTCCACAGTTTCCCAGCATTTATCTAGTCTGCGCAGTGTGCAATGTTTTCCAAAATTTATCTAGTCTGTTCAGTGTGTACAGTTTCCCAACATTTATCTAGTCTGTGCAGTCTGCACAGTTTCCAAGCATTTTTCTAGTTTGTGCAGTGTGCACACTTTCCCAGCATTTATCTAGTCTGTGCAGTGTGCACAGTTTCCCAACATTTATCTTGTCTGTGCAGTCCGCACAGTTTCCCTGCATTTATCTAGTCTGTGCAGTGTGCACAGTTTCCCTGCATTTATCTAGTCTGTGCAGTGTGCACCGTTTCCCAGCATTTATCTAGTCTGTGCAGTGTGCACAGTTTCCCAGCATTTATCTAGTCTGTGCAGTGTGCACAGTTTCCCAGCATTTATCTAGTCTGCACAGTGTGCAGTTTCCCAACATTCATCTAGTCTGCGCAGTGTGCACAGTTTCCCTGCATTTATCTAGTCTGTACAGTGTGCACAGTTTCCCTGCATTTATCTAGTCTGTGCAGTGTGCACCGTTTCCCCGCATTTATCTAGTCTGTGCAGTGTGCACAGTTTCCCAACATTTATCTAGTCTGTGCAGTGTGCACAATTTCTCAACATTTATCTAGTCTGTGCAGTGTGCACAGTTTCCCAGCATTTATCTTGTCTCTGCAGTGTGCACTGTTTCCCAGCATTTATCTAGACTGTGCAGAGTGCACAGTTTCCCAGCTTTTATCTTGTCTGTGCAGTGTGCACAGTTTCCCAGCATTTATCTAGTCTGTGCAGTGTGCACAGTTTCTCAGTATTTATCTAGTCTCTGCAGTGTGCACAGTTTCCCTGCATTGATCTAGTCTGTGCAGTGTGCACAGTTTCCCTGCATTTATCTAGTCTGTGCAGTGTGCACAGTTTCCCTGCATTTATCTAGTCTCTGCAGTGTGCACAGTTTCCCAGCATTAATCTTGTCTGTGCAGTGTGCACAGTTTCCCAGCATTTATCTAGTCTGTGCAGTGTGCACAGTTTCTCAGTATTTATCTAGTCTCTGCAGTGTGCACAGTTTCCCTGCATTGATCTAGTCTGTGCAGTGTGCACAGTTTCCCTGCATTTATCTAGTCTGTGCAGTGTGCACAGTTTCCCTGCATTTATCTAGTCTCTGCAGTGTGCACAGTTTCCCAGCATTAATCTAGTCTGTGCAGTGTGCACAGTTTCCCAGCATTTTTCTAGTCTGTGCAGTGTGCAGTTTCCCAGCATTTATCTAGTCTGCACAGTATGCACAGTTTCTCAACATTTATCTTGTCTGTGCAGTGTGCACAGTTTCCCAGCATTTATCTAGACTGTGCAGTGTGTACAGTTTCTCAACATTTTTCTAGTCTGTGCAGTATGCAGTTTCCCAACATTTATCTAGTCTGTGCAGTGTGCACAATTTCTCAACATTTATCTAGTCTGTGCAGTGTGCACAGTTTCCCTGCATTTATCTAGTCTGTGCAGTATGCACAGTCTCCCAACATTTATCTAGTCTGTGCAGTGTCCACACTTTCCCAGCATTTATCTAGTCTGTGCAGTCTGCACAGTTTCCCAGCATTTTTCTAGTTTGTGCAGTGTGCACACTTTCCCAGCATTTATCTAGTCTGTGCAGTGTGCACAGTTTCCCAACATTTATCTTGTCTGTGCAGTCTGCACAGTTTCCCTGCATTTATCTAGTCTGTGCA
Organism: Carcharodon carcharias; assembly: GCF_017639515.1. Classification (NCBI taxonomy): domain Eukaryota; kingdom Metazoa; phylum Chordata; class Chondrichthyes; order Lamniformes; family Lamnidae; genus Carcharodon; species Carcharodon carcharias. The sequence continues at coordinate 198,603,626 of NC_054470.1, read as the reverse complement.
GTGTGCACAGTTTCCCTGCATTTATCTAGTCTGTGCAGTGTGCACCGTTTCCCAGCATTTATCTAGTCTGTGCAGTGTGCACAGTTTCCGAGCATTTATCTAGTCTGTGCAGTGTGCACAGTTTCCCAGCATTTATCTAATCTGCACAGTGTGCAGTTTCCCAACATTCATCTAGTCTGCGCAGTGTGCACAGTTTCCCTGCATTTATCTAGTCTGTGCAGTGTGCACAGTTTCCCTGCATTTATCTAGTCTGTGCAGTGTGCACCGTTTCCCCGCATTTATCTAGTCTGTGCAGTGTGCACAGTTTCCCAACATTTATCTAGTCTGTGCAGTGTGCACAATTTCTCAACATTTATCTAGTCTGTGCAGTGTGCTCAGTTTCCCAGCATTTATCTTGTCTCTGCAGTGTGCACTGTTTCCCAGCATTTATCTAGACTGTGCAGAGTGCACAGTTTCCCAGCTTTTATCTTATCTGTGCAGTGTGCACAGTTTCCCAGCTTTTATCTAGTCTGTGCAGTGTGCACAGTTTCTCAGTATTTATCTAGTCTCTGCAGTGTGCACAGTTTCCCTGCATTTATCTAGTCTGTGCAGTGTGCACAGTTTCCCTGCATTTATCTAGTCTGTGCAGTGTGCACAGTTTCCCTGCATTTATCTAGTCTGTGCAGTTGTGCACAGTTTCTCAGCATTTATCTAGTCTGTGCAGTGTGCACAGTTTCCCAGCATTTATCTAGTCTGCACAGTGTGCAGTTTTCCAGCATTTATCTAGTCTGCGCAGTGTGCACAGTTTCTCAGCATTTATCTTGTCTCTGCAGTGTGCACAGTTTCCCAACATTTAATTGTCTCTGCAGTGTGCACTGTTTCCCAGCATTTATCTAGTCTGTGCAGTGTGTACAGTTACTCAACATTTATCTTGTCTGTGCAGTGTGCACAGTTTCCCAGCTTTTATCTCGTCTGTGCAGTGTGCACAGTTTTTCAACATTTATCTAGTCTGTGCAGTATGCAGTTTCCCTGCATTTATCTAGTCTGTGCAGTGTGCACAGTTTCTCAGCATTTATCTAGTCTGTGCAGCGTGCAGTTTCCCAGCATTTATCTAGTCTGTGCAGTATGCACAGTTTGCCAACGTTTATCTAGTCTCTGCAGTGTGCACAGTTTCCCAGCATTTATATAGTCTGTGCAGTGTGCACAGTTTCCCAGCATTTATCTAGTCTCTGCAGTGTGCAATGTTTCATAGAATTTATCTAGTCTGTTCAGTGTGCACAGTTTCCCAACATTTATCTAGTCTGTGCAGTCTGCACAATTTCCCAGCATTTTTCTAGTCTGTGCAGTGTGCAGTTTCCCAGCATTTATCTAGTCTGCACAGTGTGCACAGTTTCTCAACATTTATCTTGTCTGTGCAGTGTGCACAGTTTCCCAGCATTTTTCTAGTCTGTGCAGTATGCACAGTTTCCCAACATTTATCTGGTCTGTGCAGTGTGCACAATTTCTCAACATTTATCTAGTCTGTGCAGTGTGCACAGTTTCCCAGCATTTATCTAGTCTGTGCAGTATGCACAGTCTCCCAATATTTATCTAGTCTGTTCAGTGTGTACAGTTTCCCAACATTTATCTAGTCTGTGCAGTCAGCACAGTTTCCCAGCATTTTTCTAGTTTGTGCAGTGTGCACACTTTCCCAGCATTTATCTAGTCTGTGCAGTGTGCACAGTTTCCCAACATTTACCTTGTCTGTGCAGTCTGCACCGTTTCCCTGCATTTATCTAGTCTGTGCAGTGTGCACAGTTTCCCTGCATTTATCTAGTCTGTGCAGTGTGCACCGTTTCCCTGCATTTATCTAGTCTGTGCAGTGTGCACAGTTTCCCAGCATTTATCTAGTCTGTGCAGTGTGCACAGTTTCCCAGCATTTATCTAGTCTGCACAGTGTGCAGTTTCCCAACATTCATCTAGTCTGCGCAGTGTGCACAGTTTCTCAGCATTTATCTAGTCTGTGCAGTGTGCACAGTTTCCCTGCATTGATCTAGTCTGAGCAGTGTGCACCGTTTCCCAGCATTTATCTAGTCTGTGCAGTGTGCACAGTTTCCCAACATTTTTCTAGTCTGTGCAGAGTGCACAGTTTCCCAGCTTTTATCTTGGCTGTGCAGTGTGCACAGTTTCCCAGCATTTATCTAGTCTGTGCAGTGTGCACAGTTTCTCAGTATTTATCTAGTCTCTGCAGTGTGCACAGTTTCCCTGCATTTATCTAGTCTGTGCAGTGTGCACAGTTTCCCTGCATTTATCTAGTCTGTGCAGTGTGCACAGTTTCCCTGCATTTATCTAGTCTCTGCAGTGTGCACAGTTTCCCAGCATTAATCTAGTCTGTGCAGTGTGCACAGTTTCCCAGCATTTTTCTAGTCTGTGCAGTGTGCAGTTTCCCAGCGTTTATCTAGTCTGCACAGTATGCAGTTTCTCAACATTTATCTTGTCTGTGCAGTGTGCACAGTTTCCCAGCATTTATCTAGACTGTGCAGTGTGCAGTTTCTCAACATTTTTCTAGTCTGTGCAGTATGCAGTTTCCCAACATTTATCTAGTCTGTGCAGTGTGCACAATTTCTCAACATTTATCTAGTCTGTGCAGTGTGCACAGTCTCCCAACATTTATCTAGTCTGTGCAGTGTCCACAGTTTCCCAGCATTTATCTAGTCTGCGCAGTGTGCAATGTTTTCCAAAATTTATCTAGTCTGTTCAGTGTGTACAGTTTCCCAACATTTATCTAGTCTGTGCAGTCTGCACAGTTTCCAAGCATTTTTCTAGTTTGTGCAGTGTGCACACTTTCCCAGCATTTATCTAGTCTGTGCAGTGTGCACAGTTTCCCAACATTTATCTTGTCTGTGCAGTCCGCACAGTTTCCCTGCATTTATCTAGTCTGTGCAGTGTGCACAGTTTCCCTGCATTTATCTAGTCTGTGCAGTGTGCACCGTTTCCCAGCATTTATCTAGTCTGTGCAGTGTGCACAGTTTCCCAGCATTTATCTAGTCTGTGCAGTGTGCACAGTTTCCCAGCATTTATCTAGTCTGCACAGTGTGCAGTTTCCCAACATTCATCTAGTCTGCGCAGTGTGCACAGTTTCCCTGCATTTATCTAGTCTGTACAGTGTGCACAGTTTCCCTGCATTTATCTAGTCTGTGCAGTGTGCACCGTTTCCCCGCATTTATCTAGTCTGTGCAGTGTGCACAGTTTCCCAACATTTATCTAGTCTGTGCAGTGTGCACAATTTCTCAACATTTATCTAGTCTGTGCAGTGTGCACAGTTTCCCAGCATTTATCTTGTCTCTGCAGTGTGCACTGTTTCCCAGCATTTATCTAGACTGTGCAGAGTGCACAGTTTCCCAGCTTTTATCTTGTCTGTGCAGTGTGCACAGTTTCCCAGCATTTATCTAGTCTGTGCAGTGTGCACAGTTTCTCAGTATTTATCTAGTCTCTGCAGTGTGCACAGTTTCCCTGCATTGATCTAGTCTGTGCAGTGTGCACAGTTTCCCTGCATTTATCTAGTCTGTGCAGTGTGCACAGTTTCCCTGCATTTATCTAGTCTCTGCAGTGTGCACAGTTTCCCAGCATTAATCTTGTCTGTGCAGTGTGCACAGTTTCCCAGCATTTATCTAGTCTGTGCAGTGTGCACAGTTTCTCAGTATTTATCTAGTCTCTGCAGTGTGCACAGTTTCCCTGCATTGATCTAGTCTGTGCAGTGTGCACAGTTTCCCTGCATTTATCTAGTCTGTGCAGTGTGCACAGTTTCCCTGCATTTATCTAGTCTCTGCAGTGTGCACAGTTTCCCAGCATTAATCTAGTCTGTGCAGTGTGCACAGTTTCCCAGCATTTTTCTAGTCTGTGCAGTGTGCAGTTTCCCAGCATTTATCTAGTCTGCACAGTATGCACAGTTTCTCAACATTTATCTTGTCTGTGCAGTGTGCACAGTTTCCCAGCATTTATCTAGACTGTGCAGTGTGTACAGTTTCTCAACATTTTTCTAGTCTGTGCAGTATGCAGTTTCCCAACATTTATCTAGTCTGTGCAGTGTGCACAATTTCTCAACATTTATCTAGTCTGTGCAGTGTGCACAGTTTCCCTGCATTTATCTAGTCTGTGCAGTATGCACAGTCTCCCAACATTTATCTAGTCTGTGCAGTGTCCACACTTTCCCAGCATTTATCTAGTCTGTGCAGTCTGCACAGTTTCCCAGCATTTTTCTAGTTTGTGCAGTGTGCACACTTTCCCAGCATTTATCTAGTCTGTGCAGTGTGCACAGTTTCCCAACATTTATCTTGTCTGTGCAGTCTGCACAGTTTCCCTGCATTTATCTAGTCTGTGCAGTGTGCACAGTTTCCCTGCATTTATCTAGTCTGTGCAGTGTGCACCGTTTCCCAGCATTTATCTAGTCTGTGCAGTGTGCACAGTTTCCGAGCATTTATCTAGTCTGTGCAGTGTGCACAGTTTCCCAGCATTTATCTAATCTGCACAGTGTGCAGTTTCCCAACATTCATCTAGTCTGCGCAGTGTGCACAGTTTCCCTGCATTTATCTAGTCTGTGCAGTGTGCACAGTTTCCCTGCATTTATCTAGTCTGTGCAGTGTGCACCGTTTCCCCGCATTTATCTAGTCTGTGCAGTGTGCACAGTTTCCCAACATTTATCTAGTCTGTGCAGTGTGCACAATTTCTCAACATTTATCTAGTCTGTGCAGTGTGCTCAGTTTCCCAGCATTTATCTTGTCTCTGCAGTGTGCACTGTTTCCCAGCATTTATCTAGACTGTGCAGAGTGCACAGTTTCCCAGCTTTTATCTTATCTGTGCAGTGTGCACAGTTTCCCAGCTTTTATCTAGTCTGTGCAGTGTGCACAGTTTCTCAGTATTTATCTAGTCTCTGCAGTGTGCACAGTTTCCCTGCATTTATCTAGTCTGTGCAGTGTGCACAGTTTCCCTGCATTTATCTAGTCTGTGCAGTGTGCACAGTTTCCCTGCATTTATCTAGTCTGTGCAGTTGTGCACAGTTTCTCAGCATTTATCTAGTCTGTGCAGTGTGCACAGTTTCCCAGCATTTATCTAGTCTGCACAGTGTGCAGTTTTCCAGCATTTATCTAGTCTGCGCAGTGTGCACAGTTTCTCAGCAATTATCTTGTCTCTGCAGTGTGCACAGTTTCCCAACATTTAATTGTCTCTGCAGTGTGCACTGTTTCCCAGCATTTATCTAGTCTGTGCAGTGTGCACCGTTTCCCCGCATTTATCTAGTCTGTGCAGTGTGCACAGTTTCCCAACATTTATCTAGTCTGTGCAGTGTGCACAATTTCTCAACATTTATCTAGTCTGTGCAGTGTGCTCAGTTTCCCAGCATTTATCTTGTCTCTGCAGTGTGCACTGTTTCCCAGCATTTATCTAGACTGTGCAGAGTGCACAGTTTCCCAGCTTTTATCTTATCTGTGCAGTGTGCACAGTTTCCCAGCTTTTATCTAGTCTGTGCAGTGTGCACAGTTTCTCAGTATTTATCTAGTCTCTGCAGTGTGCACAGTTTCCCTGCATTTATCTAGTCTGTGCAGTGTGCACAGTTTCCCTGCATTTATCTAGTCTGTGCAGTGTGCACAGTTTCCCTGCATTTATCTAGTCTGTGCAGTTGTGCACAGTTTCTCAGCATTTATCTAGTCTGTGCAGTGTGCACAGTTTCCCAGCATTTATCTAGTCTGCACAGTGTGCAGTTTTCCAGCATTTATCTAGTCTGCGCAGTGTGCACAGTTTCTCAGCATTTATCTTGTCTCTGCAGTGTGCACAGTTTCCCAACATTTAATTGTCTCTGCAGTGTGCACTGTTTCCCAGCATTTATCTAGTCTGTGCAGTGTGTACAGTTTCTCAACATTTATCTTGTCTGTGCAGTGTGCACAGTTTCCCAGCTTTTATCTCGTCTGTGCAGTGTGCACAGTTTTTCAACATTTATCTAGTCTGTGCAGTATGCAGTTTCCCTGCATTTATCTAGTCTGTGCAGTGTGCACAGTTTCTCAGCATTTATCTAGTCTGTGCAGCGTGCAGTTTCCCAGCATTTATCTAGTCTGTGCAGTATGCACAGTTTGCCAACGTTTATCTAGTCTCTGCAGTGTGCACAGTTTCCCAGCATTTATATAGTCTGTGCAGTGTGCACAGTTTCCCAGCATTTATCTAGTCTCTGCAGTGTGCAATGTTTCATAGAATTTATCTAGTCTGTTCAGTGTGCACAGTTTCCCAACATTTATCTAGTCTGTGCAGTCTGCACAATTTCCCAGCATTTTTCTAGTCTGTGCAGTGTGCAGTTTCCCAGCATTTATCTAGTCTGCACAGTGTGCACAGTTTCTCAACATTTATCTTGTCTGTGCAGTGTGCACAGTTTCCCAGCATTTTTCTAGTCTGTGCAGTATGCACAGTTTCCCAACATTTATCTGGTCTGTGCAGTGTGCACAATTTCTCAACATTTATCTAGTCTGTGCAGTGTGCACAGTTTCCCAGCATTTATCTAGTCTGTGCAGTATGCACAGTCTCCCAATATTTATCTAGTCTGTTCAGTGTGTACAGTTTCCCAACATTTATCTAGTCTGTGCAGTCAGCACAGTTTCCCAGCATTTTTCTAGTTTGTGCAGTGTGCACACTTTCCCAGCATTTATCTAGTCTGTGCAGTGTGCACAGTTTCCCAACATTTACCTTGTCTGTGCAGTCTGCACCGTTTCCCTGCATTTATCTAGTCTGTGCAGTGTGCACAGTTTCCCTGCATTTATCTAGTCTGTGCAGTGTGCACCGTTTCCCTGCATTTATCTAGTCTGTGCAGTGTGCACAGTTTCCCAGCATTTATCTAGTCTGTGCAGTGTGCACAGTTTCCCAGCATTTATCTAGTCTGCTGTTCTAAGAAATTATGAGGATCAGGTTCGCAGGCGGGTAGTTTGATGCGGAAACAAAGAACAGGAGACTAGCTTGCTAGGATAATATTATTTTATTTTGCTTGTTTCCTACCTAGCCTACATAGGATAGAAACCAGGTCCGATACTCACAACGGGTCTGGCATAATTGGCTATATACTTACTCCACGAATTACTGGAACTGGGAGCCGTCAGTTCTGCGGAGGTGCCGCCTGTGACCCACGCTCGGCGATTAGCTTAACCCGGAGCAGACTCCCCGAACTGGGGACTTTCCAGGCTTATATATGCGCTACTTGCCGAGTTCACTGAGTCCGCGTTGGGCACTCGTCCAACACATTGTTTAGTACTGGGCATTGTTCCCATGCGGTTTCGGCTCCGACTCCCTTCAGTAGATAACAGGAAGTCTCTTAGCAACGTCTTGTGTTCAAGGTCAACTGGTGCCTGGATCCAATCTTGCATGTATTGGGACACCATGTTAACCCCTTATATTACATTCCACTGATTGGCCCAATACATGTAACGATTATACAAATACATAATAATAAGCAATACATTGTTATAACATGTACATGTTTTGTTCCAGTTGCTGCCGCACACGGCAAACATACGTACAGGTCAGTATATTACAACAGGTCAGAATCACTAAAACTCCGATTAAAATGAACAACGGAGGAAATAGGGAACGTCGTGCCGTAGTTGACAGCCCATTGAACAGATCCCACCAGTGATGGGCGGATTCCACCTCTACTACATGAGCAGCGTGTACTACCTTTTGGCCATGTATAAAGGTGGACACAGTCACCCGGGTAACATTGATTTGATGTTGTCGCAATATCTGCTTTAGCTCTTCCGAGCGATCGAGGGCCTGTTTAAAACGCTCTAGCGAGATACTCCAAGGGTGCAGCCATACCTGCCACTGCATAGTGGTGAGGTGTTGCGTTCCGCTGTAATTGGTCAATAGGTAAGTATGGTTCTGCCACCGCCATCGATAGATGCCAGTAAGGCAACCTGAAAAAGGGGTCGTCGGGAGTAAGGCATGGGCATGACTAGTGGCCACACAGAGCGTATGGGGACCAATCTGCCACATCATATCTCGGGGTGCCTCAATCATCCATTCACACAAAGCCGTGTCTTCTGTAAGGCACGGGTCTCGATATCGATCCATCAACAGACAGGCCTTTCCTTGATCCGCCTGCTCACACGCGGACAAGTCATAGGTAAGATTGGTGTCCGGACTGAACCAATTCCCTTTTGTTTTGAGAAAGTAATATCCATCAGATGTAATGACCGGCAATACGTAATATCGGCACACCGTCACAAAATCAGTTACATTCAAGGTTACAAAATGTCCTTTACACAGCGTTGCATTACACCATGTTTTGTCCGGATAGGTGTTCATCCATAATTTCTCAGATACGTTCCACACCCCTCGCCAGGCCTGAACATTAGGCGAAGTGACTATTCGTAAAAATCGTTCTTTTTGCAAATGTGCATGCAGCATTTGGATACCGCAAATTGTCCAGTTCATCTGTACAGTAAAATTTTGGAACAGCCGTTGAGTCGAATCCCACACGTCCAATTCCCATTTTAAGGAATGCAGCAAAATTCGTGCAGTCTCTTCCTGCGTCATCATGGCCGACGGCATCCATCGGCCAATAGTGTACAGGCCTTGTGCAGTTGCTTGCCCCGTACTGGATAATTTAGTACGGGTCACTTCAGAGTCTATAGCATTGGATATCCCCATTACTGTCCCTGCCCCTCCTAACAAGGTATCGTACCATGCCCGTCGTCGCCGTTTAGGGTTACATTCGGGTATGACTGGCAGTCGGAAGGTGGTTGATGTTTTGGGATGCCAGACTCTCCCCTGATTAACCAGTCCATTGGGCCTCTGCCAGTGATTGGCGTCCCATTGGTAATCCTCATTTCGTCGTTGGCGGTAATAATAGTCCATTCAATACCACCCTCATGACACTGTCCTTCGGAACACATATTCACCCGGGTGTGAATGGTCAGTGCGCAGCCCGGGGCCACTGTTGTGTTTGCATCCTCAAAGCTGCCCTTGCATCGATACAACGTGCAATTGCTGGTGATAGTCATAATGTCACATCGTTGTCCGGAGGGGCACGTAAAATTGTCCTGCCTTCGCTCTTGGTCACTGGCTTCCCAGCTGACGATCTGTCCCAGAGCACCAGCATTGTGTTTCGTTTCTTCCGACCCGGGTCTTGACATACTCCGACCCAGGATTCCAACAGTCCATAGCACATTCAGGGCCCACCACCATGCCATGATCCGGATCTATGGTGACGAGAAGACGTGGGCTCATGTTTCTCGGAGGTAGCATTGGTTTGCCGGCACATTATGCCAGGCTGAGTCCCCTGGATACATTATTGTCACCAAACTATCCTTCCCTTGGGCGATTATTTCTGCCGGTTTTGGAGGGCCATTTGGCTGGCGTACCCAAACTTTAGCCCCCTTTACATCAGTGGATCCGAAACCTCCCGTTCCCCGTTCGGTTATTTTCGTAGGGGCCCCCGTCTCCTCCACAGTGGACATGTCACAAGGTTTAATTACCAATTGGGCGATCTTATCCCCCTTATTAACCACGTAGGGCTCGGTGGTGATGTTGACTAGGATAACCCCAATCTCTCCCTGATAGTCTGCGTCAATAACTCCACCCATGACATCGATCCCTTTCAGTGATAACCCAGATCGTGGGAGAATGTGTCCATAAGTCCCGGAAGGGCAAACTAATCCCAAGCCGGTTTTAACTGCCGTTGGCACTTGGGGCACCAACGTCCGGGTAGTCAAGGCCCGCAAATCAAGCCCCGCTGATGCCGGGGTGGCCCGGACTGGCAGTTCCGCTTCCGCATCGAATTTCCACATTTTAATGGGACGCGCCTCGGGCGTGTCACATACCTTTATCATCCTATTTAAGGGTGTAACTCCATTCCCCAATGGACGATTGTTAATTTGTTTTACAACTCGGATGAGGTTCTTTTTCCAATTTGTCAAATCATTCGCCCCCCCCCGCCTTCCGAAGAGAGGACTTCAAGATCCCATTCATCCGTTCAATCAGTCCTGCTGCTTGCGGATGATACGGCACATGGTATATCCATTCGACATGATTTTCGTTGCACCAGTGCTTTATCCGCCCTCCCGTAAAGTGCGAACCATTGTCGCTCTGGACCTGCATAGGCATCCCGTAGAATTGTTCTATCATGTCTAAACATCGCAGGGTTGCCTGCTGATTATTATGGCGACAAGGATGGGTCACCAGGACCCCAGACATGGTGTCCACCGCTGTGCAAATGTGCCTGCATCCCTGGGACGTGGGCAATGGGCCCACGAAGTCCATCTGCCAGCTTTGGCCGGGGCCTTCTCCTCGGTGAATGTGCCCCATCATATGCTGGGGCACTCCCTGTCTTTGGTGTTGGCATTGCTCACACTGATTCACTGCGGTTTTTACATCGTCTACCAGCAGGTCTATACCCCGATCCCGGGCCCATTGTAGGGTCCCTTGTATCCCCCAATGCCCAGCCTTTTGGTGTGCCCATCTGGCTAGATCCACCGAGGTGTCCCTCTGTACTACCATAGCTCGAACTATGCCGTCAACATATCGGTTATGGAGGGCTTCCGCGTCATTTCGGGACGTGTGGGCGTCCACGTGTGTGATAAATATCCTTAAATGCTGGGCCTTCTCCCAAATTTCCTCCCACAGCGGCCTACCCCATACTTCCCGACTTTGGATCATCCACTGATTGGCCTGCCATGTGGGCATCCACTGAGTCATCCCGTTAACTACTGACCATGAATCCTTGAGCTCGGCCCACTGGCTGCTCTTACCCTCTCCCAATTCTTCCAATGTAATCCCTTGCTTTGGATTATACGCAGCGGCCTTCCACCTACGCCGTCCTGACTTCCATTGAGCTGAGCCGTCCACGAACCAAGCAGTGGCTTGCTCTTCCGGCGTCAGCTCATCGTACCTTTTCCCAAGTTTCACAGGTGATTCTGTGTATTCAATCACCTCGAATCTCACTTCCCCTCCCTCAGGGGCCTCCGCCACTTGCTCATGTAAGACTGACACCCCCTTCTGCCCAGTCTTCACCCTTTCTGACACATACCATTTCCATTTGATGATACTACTTTCTTGGGCCGTCCCTATCCTATGTGTAGTGGGATCACTCATTACCCACGGGAGAATGGGTATAGCCGTTCTCATAATTACTTCGTGCCCTGCTGTCAGGGCCTCGGTTTCCACCAAGCTCCAGTAGCAGGACAACAGTTGTTTCTCAAAGGGGGTGTACCTCTCCCCCGCCGGGGGTAGTTTACGAGACCAAAACCCCAACGGCTTCCTTACGCGTCCTTGTTTTTGCCATAGACTCCAATTTGCATAGTCTCCCTGTGCCGAAACCTGCAATTCGACCGGTCCTGACTGTATTTTTCCTAGGGATACAGCCTGCTGTATCGCTTGTTTGGCCATCTCGAAGGCGAGTTGATGGTTGTTAGTCCATTCAAACTCTGCCTTCTTCCTGGTAATTTGGTATAATGGTCTCAGTATCTGTCCCAAATGTGGTATATGTTGCCTCCAAAAGCCAAATAGTCCAATAAATTGCTGTACGTCCTTTTGCGTGTGAGGAACTGCGAAGGCCTGAATTTTATCCCTGGCCTTCTCGGTAACTTCTCGTTCCCCTTTATTCCAAATTATCCCCAGGAACTTCACAGTCTGGGAAGGCCCTTGTATCTTTGCCGGGTTGATTTCCCATCCGTACCCCTTCATGTGTTGGACTAATGCGTCCAACAGTGTTTGTATCTGGGCCTGCCCACTACCTTGTATCATTATATCGTCAATGTAGTGGGAGACCATTACGTGGTCCGGCACTTCGAACCTTGCCAAATGTTCCGCCACTATCCTATGACATATAGTGGGGCTGTGCAGATAGCCTTGAGGCAACCGTGTGAATGTGAACTGTCTACCTTCCCACGTGAAGGCAAACTGTTCCTGTCTATCTTCGGGGATTGGGATAGTAAAAAAGGCATTAGCTAAATCGATCACCCCGTACCAAGTACCAGGGTGATGTTGTATTCGTCCTATAATGGTAACGGCGTCAGGTACCGCCGCCGTCAGGGCAGGGGTGTGGCGGTTCAATTGCCGATAGTCCACCGTCATCCGCCAGGATCCATTAGCCTTATGGACCGGCCACAACGGGTTATTCCAAGCAGTCGTACACGTTTTTAATACCCCCGCTTCTAAGTAATCCTTAATGGTGGCGGAGATCTCTTTGTGTCCACCGGGAATTCTATACTGTCGTAGGCTGATCACCTTTTCGGCTATTGGGATGGGAAAGGGGTCCATTTTCACCTTTCCCACCAATACCGTGCGACAATGTATTAAGGTTCCAAATTCAAATTTACCGTGTCGCAGGTATAGGGTTAGCCCTGCCAGCACGTCCATTCCTAGGATCCACTCGCGGACCGGTGTTATGATTACAGAATGGGTCCTAATCGGCATTGCCCCTATTCTTAAGGGTAATTGCACCATTTTTCCTTCTATCAAATTTCCTCCCAATCCCACTAATGTGACTGGGGTTCCTTTAAACTTATGGGAGTTCCATGGATTAGGGTGGCCTCCGCCCCCGTGTCCACTAGAGCCATAACCGTCTGAACAGATTTGCGCCAATAAATGGTCACCGCCACATGTGGTCTGATGTCATCGGCCGACCATTGGCTCGTTTGTGGGCAAATCTTCGGGGCTTGGCCCAATCCCTATTGGTCCTCCCACTCATCCTCTTCTGACAACGCCGGGTACAGGCGTTTAGCACCTCTTCCTCTCTTATTCTTCCCCTTCTTATTCGCATTGCGAGTGCGCCGGTCCACCTTGCAACATTCTCTGTAAGGGGTTGTCACCTCTCCTTCCTCCTCCTCGGAGGACTCCCATTGCGGTCGAGTGGGAGTCCTCCCTCTATCTGAGGTAACGTTCCCCGTCTCCCTGAACTGACATTTCTGTATTAATAGTTCTACCAATTCCTCTGCCGTTACCCGTGGTTCACGGGCCTCGGTTTCTACCCTGGACACTTTAAGTCCCTTTCGTTTACACATTTCTTGCAGCTCTCTCGTGGGCCTCCCATCAATGTCCGCAACCGGGACTTGTGCTTGCATCAGCGCTTGCCATAGGGCTCGGCGGGAGGGTCCGGGGTTGCCTCCTTGATTGGGGTTGAATCTAGAGTCACCCCGAGTTTCCGAGCGACGTCCCTCCCTAGTCCCATTATTACCCCGGCCTTGCACCCCCCAGTCTCCCAATCCTCCCATCTCCCGCATCATACTCCGAGCCTCCCCCAACGTTTCTCCCTTGCCACTCAGCATTATGGTAAGTAGCAACGGCTTATAATGTGGGGGAGCCGTCTTTACCAGGTGATCCCTGGCTTGTTTGCTCACATTGACATTTTCTATCTCATCCAAGACTTCTAACAACAAGGCATCTCGTACACATAGTCGGGTCAATCTCTGTATCCCTTCCTTAATCGTGGTCCACATTCCTTCCAAGGGTGGCCAGTCAGACGGGAACGGGTATTGTTCTGCTACCGCTCGGGCGTACATCCCGAATAGAGTCCCCGTACCCCTTTCCCCTACCATATCTTTGGCCTGTCGTCTATATGCCAGGTCTATTGCCGCATCTTTGGCCAATCCCCCGAATTTGGGCGCATCTTGAAAATCTACCTGGACTTGCTGTCCTCCTTCTTCCAAAAGCCTAGGCCGTCTCTGAACCTGTTTTCTCCGGACGACCGGATTCGCTCGCACCTGGGGTGGCAGCTCATCTTCGTATTGATCATCCGAATCCCCCCATATATTCCCGTCCCAGTGGTCAATATCCCAGCCGTCCCCATTATTTAGCTGCGCCACAAACGCCCTTATTTGAGTGGGGTTCACGGATCGCGGGCGCTTTCGCTCACTCTTCCGCTTACTAGACGACAAATGTGTGATCGCCCGCCCTGCTAATTCCGTTAGTGCTGTTATTTCTGCCTTTAGTTTTATAATTTCTTGTCTTAACACGGAGGCATCCCCGCTACTGAGCCCCTGCTCATGCTTAAGGGTTGCTATTTCAGCCTCCAACTTCTGACGCCTGTCAGACTGCTGCTTACAAGCCGCCGCACAAGCCCACATCCGCCTCTGGATCCCTGGCAAGGGGTTCCTTGAGGGGACCGGGATTTTCTCAAGGGTGGACAGCAGCGACCCTGGGGTGGTTCCTACGCCTTCGGCCTCCCAGTTTTCCGGTCGCCCCCCACCCTTCCGCAAACAGGCCGCTACACTATGCCACGGCCCTTGCCATCCTGGGACCGCAACCGCCTCGGCCTGCCCTTCTGGTTTCTTATTCCTTTTCCCAAACATTGTTTCGCATCAAAATCCCTCCTCAATTGCGATTGATCCTGCCGACTACGCCAAAATGTTCTAAGAAATTATGAGGATCAGGTTCGCAGGCGGGTAGTTTGATGCGGAAACAAAGAACAGGAGACTAGCTTGCTAGGATAATATTATTTTATTTTGCTTGTTTCCTACCTAGCCTACATAGGATAGAAACCAGGTCCGATACTCACAACGGGTCTGGCATAATTGGCTATATACTTACTCCACGAATTACTGGAACTGGGAGCCGTCAGTTCTGCGGAGGTGCCGCCTGTGACCCACGCTCGGCGATTAGCTTAACCCGGAGCAGACTCCCCGAACTGGGGACTTTCCAGGCTTATATATGCGCTACTTGCCGAGTTCACTGAGTCCGCGTTGGGCACTCGTCCAACACATTGTTTAGTACTGGGCATTGTTCCCATGCGGTTTCGGCTCCGACTCCCTTCAGTAGATAACAGGAAGTCTCTTAGCAACGTCTTGTGTTCAAGGTCAACTGGTGCCTGGATCCAATCTTGCATGTATTGGGACACCATGTTAACCCCTTATATTACATCTGCACAGTGTGCAGTTTCCCAACATTCATCTAGTCTGCGCAGTGTGCACAGTTTCTCAGCATTTATCTAGTCTGTGCAGTGTGCACAGTTTCCCTGCATTGATCTAGTCTGAGCAGTGTGCACCGTTTCCCAGCATTTATCTAGTCTGTGCAGTGTGCACAGTTTCCCAACATTTTTCTAGTCTGTGCAGAGTGCACAGTTTCCCAGCTTTTATCTTGGCTGTGCAGTGTGCACAGTTTCCCAGCATTTATCTAGTCTGTGCAGTGTGCACAGTTTCTCAGTATTTATCTAGTCTCTGCAGTGTGCACAGTTTCCCTGCATTTATCTAGTCTGTGCAGTGTGCACAGTTTCCCTGCATTTATCTAGTCTGTGCAGTGTGCACAGTTTCCCTGCATTTATCTAGTCTCTGCAGTGTGCACAGTTTCCCAGCATTAATCTAGTCTGTGCAGTGTGCACAGTTTCCCAGCATTTTTCTAGTCTGTGCAGTGTGCAGTTTCCCAGCGTTTATCTAGTCTGCACAGTATGCAGTTTCTCAACATTTATCTTGTCTGTGCAGTGTGCACAGTTTCCCAGCATTTATCTAGACTGTGCAGTGTGCAGTTTCTCAACATTTTTCTAGTCTGTGCAGTATGCAGTTTCCCAACATTTATCTAGTCTGTGCAGTGTGCACAATTTCTCAACATTTATCTAGTCTGTGCAGTGTGCACAGTCTCCCAACATTTATCTAGTCTGTGCAGTGTCCACAGTTTCCCAGCATTTATCTAGTCTGCGCAGTGTGCAATGTTTTCCAAAATTTATCTAGTCTGTTCAGTGTGTACAGTTTCCCAACATTTATCTAGTCTGTGCAGTCTGCACAGTTTCCAAGCATTTTTCTAGTTTGTGCAGTGTGCACACTTTCCCAGCATTTATCTAGTCTGTGCAGTGTGCACAGTTTCCCAACATTTATCTTGTCTGTGCAGTCCGCACAGTTTCCCTGCATTTATCTAGTCTGTGCAGTGTGCACAGTTTCCCTGCATTTATCTAGTCTGTGCAGTGTGCACCGTTTCCCAGCATTTATCTAGTCTGTGCAGTGTGCACAGTTTCCCAGCATTTATCTAGTCTGTGCAGTGTGCACAGTTTCCCAGCATTTATCTAGTCTGCACAGTGTGCAGTTTCCCAACATTCATCTAGTCTGCGCAGTGTGCACAGTTTCCCTGCATTTATCTAGTCTGTACAGTGTGCACAGTTTCCCTGCATTTATCTAGTCTGTGCAGTGTGCACCGTTTCCCCGCATTTATCTAGTCTGTGCAGTGTGCACAGTTTCCCAACATTTATCTAGTCTGTGCAGTGTGCACAATTTCTCAACATTTATCTAGTCTGTGCAGTGTGCACAGTTTCCCAGCATTTATCTTGTCTCTGCAGTGTGCACTGTTTCCCAGCATTTATCTAGACTGTGCAGAGTGCACAGTTTCCCAGCTTTTATCTTGTCTGTGCAGTGTGCACAGTTTCCCAGCATTTATCTAGTCTGTGCAGTGTGCACAGTTTCTCAGTATTTATCTAGTCTCTGCAGTGTGCACAGTTTCCCTGCATTGATCTAGTCTGTGCAGTGTGCACAGTTTCCCTGCATTTATCTAGTCTGTGCAGTGTGCACAGTTTCCCTGCATTTATCTAGTCTCTGCAGTGTGCACAGTTTCCCAGCATTAATCTTGTCTGTGCAGTGTGCACAGTTTCCCAGCATTTATCTAGTCTGTGCAGTGTGCACAGTTTCTCAGTATTTATCTAGTCTCTGCAGTGTGCACAGTTTCCCTGCATTGATCTAGTCTGTGCAGTGTGCACAGTTTCCCTGCATTTATCTAGTCTGTGCAGTGTGCACAGTTTCCCTGCATTTATCTAGTCTCTGCAGTGTGCACAGTTTCCCAGCATTAATCTAGTCTGTGCAGTGTGCACAGTTTCCCAGCATTTTTCTAGTCTGTGCAGTGTGCAGTTTCCCAGCATTTATCTAGTCTGCACAGTATGCACAGTTTCTCAACATTTATCTTGTCTGTGCAGTGTGCACAGTTTCCCAGCATTTATCTAGACTGTGCAGTGTGTACAGTTTCTCAACATTTTTCTAGTCTGTGCAGTATGCAGTTTCCCAACATTTATCTAGTCTGTGCAGTGTGCACAATTTCTCAACATTTATCTAGTCTGTGCAGTGTGCACAGTTTCCCTGCATTTATCTAGTCTGTGCAGTATGCACAGTCTCCCAACATTTATCTAGTCTGTGCAGTGTCCACACTTTCCCAGCATTTATCTAGTCTGTGCAGTCTGCACAGTTTCCCAGCATTTTTCTAGTTTGTGCAGTGTGCACACTTTCCCAGCATTTATCTAGTCTGTGCAGTGTGCACAGTTTCCCAACATTTATCTTGTCTGTGCAGTCTGCACAGTTTCCCTGCATTTATCTAGTCTGTGCAGTGTGCACAGTTTCCCTGCATTTATCTAGTCTGTGCAGTGTGCACCGTTTCCCAGCATTTATCTAGTCTGTGCAGTGTGCACAGTTTCCGAGCATTTATCTAGTCTGTGCAGTGTGCACAGTTTCCCAGCATTTATCTAATCTGCACAGTGTGCAGTTTCCCAACATTCATCTAGTCTGCGCAGTGTGCACAGTTTCCCTGCATTTATCTAGTCTGTGCAGTGTGCACAGTTTCCCTGCATTTATCTAGTCTGTGCAGTGTGCACCGTTTCCCCGCATTTATCTAGTCTGTGCAGTGTGCACAGTTTCCCAACATTTATCTAGTCTGTGCAGTGTGCACAATTTCTCAACATTTATCTAGTCTGTGCAGTGTGCTCAGTTTCCCAGCATTTATCTTGTCTCTGCAGTGTGCACTGTTTCCCAGCATTTATCTAGACTGTGCAGAGTGCACAGTTTCCCAGCTTTTATCTTATCTGTGCAGTGTGCACAGTTTCCCAGCTTTTATCTAGTCTGTGCAGTGTGCACAGTTTCTCAGTATTTATCTAGTCTCTGCAGTGTGCACAGTTTCCCTGCATTTATCTAGTCTGTGCAGTGTGCACAGTTTCCCTGCATTTATCTAGTCTGTGCAGTGTGCACAGTTTCCCTGCATTTATCTAGTCTGTGCAGTTGTGCACAGTTTCTCAGCATTTATCTAGTCTGTGCAGTGTGCACAGTTTCCCAGCATTTATCTAGTCTGCACAGTGTGCAGTTTTCCAGCATTTATCTAGTCTGCGCAGTGTGCACAGTTTCTCAGCATTTATCTTGTCTCTGCAGTGTGCACAGTTTCCCAACATTTAATTGTCTCTGCAGTGTGCACTGTTTCCCAGCATTTATCTAGTCTGTGCAGTGTGTACAGTTACTCAACATTTATCTTGTCTGTGCAGTGTGCACAGTTTCCCAGCTTTTATCTCGTCTGTGCAGTGTGCACAGTTTTTCAACATTTATCTAGTCTGTGCAGTATGCAGTTTCCCTGCATTTATCTAGTCTGTGCAGTGTGCACAGTTTCTCAGCATTTATCTAGTCTGTGCAGCGTGCAGTTTCCCAGCATTTATCTAGTCTGTGCAGTATGCACAGTTTGCCAACGTTTATCTAGTCTCTGCAGTGTGCACAGTTTCCCAGCATTTATATAGTCTGTGCAGTGTGCACAGTTTCCCAGCATTTATCTAGTCTCTGCAGTGTGCAATGTTTCATAGAATTTATCTAGTCTGTTCAGTGTGCACAGTTTCCCAACATTTATCTAGTCTGTGCAGTCTGCACAATTTCCCAGCATTTTTCTAGTCTGTGCAGTGTGCAGTTTCCCAGCATTTATCTAGTCTGCACAGTGTGCACAGTTTCTCAACATTTATCTTGTCTGTGCAGTGTGCACAGTTTCCCAGCATTTTTCTAGTCTGTGCAGTATGCACAGTTTCCCAACATTTATCTGGTCTGTGCAGTGTGCACAATTTCTCAACATTTATCTAGTCTGTGCAGTGTGCACAGTTTCCCAGCATTTATCTAGTCTGTGCAGTATGCACAGTCTCCCAATATTTATCTAGTCTGTTCAGTGTGTACAGTTTCCCAACATTTATCTAGTCTGTGCAGTCAGCACAGTTTCCCAGCATTTTTCTAGTTTGTGCAGTGTGCACACTTTCCCAGCATTTATCTAGTCTGTGCAGTGTGCACAGTTTCCCAACATTTACCTTGTCTGTGCAGTCTGCACCGTTTCCCTGCATTTATCTAGTCTGTGCAGTGTGCACAGTTTCCCTGCATTTATCTAGTCTGTGCAGTGTGCACCGTTTCCCTGCATTTATCTAGTCTGTGCAGTGTGCACAGTTTCCCAGCATTTATCTAGTCTGTGCAGTGTGCACAGTTTCCCAGCATTTATCTAGTCTGCACAGTGTGCAGTTTCCCAACATTCATCTAGTCTGCGCAGTGTGCACAGTTTCTCAGCATTTATCTAGTCTGTGCAGTGTGCACAGTTTCCCTGCATTGATCTAGTCTGAGCAGTGTGCACCGTTTCCCAGCATTTATCTAGTCTGTGCAGTGTGCACAGTTTCCCAACATTTTTCTAGTCTGTGCAGAGTGCACAGTTTCCCAGCTTTTATCTTGGCTGTGCAGTGTGCACAGTTTCCCAGCATTTATCTAGTCTGTGCAGTGTGCACAGTTTCTCAGTATTTATCTAGTCTCTGCAGTGTGCACAGTTTCCCTGCATTTATCTAGTCTGTGCAGTGTGCACAGTTTCCCTGCATTTATCTAGTCTGTGCAGTGTGCACAGTTTCCCTGCATTTATCTAGTCTCTGCAGTGTGCACAGTTTCCCAGCATTAATCTAGTCTGTGCAGTGTGCACAGTTTCCCAGCATTTTTCTAGTCTGTGCAGTGTGCAGTTTCCCAGCGTTTATCTAGTCTGCACAGTATGCAGTTTCTCAACATTTATCTTGTCTGTGCAGTGTGCACAGTTTCCCAGCATTTATCTAGACTGTGCAGTGTGCAGTTTCTCAACATTTTTCTAGTCTGTGCAGTATGCAGTTTCCCAACATTTATCTAGTCTGTGCAGTGTGCACAATTTCTCAACATTTATCTAGTCTGTGCAGTGTGCACAGTCTCCCAACATTTATCTAGTCTGTGCAGTGTCCACAGTTTCCCAGCATTTATCTAGTCTGCGCAGTGTGCAATGTTTTCCAAAATTTATCTAGTCTGTTCAGTGTGTACAGTTTCCCAACATTTATCTAGTCTGTGCAGTCTGCACAGTTTCCAAGCATTTTTCTAGTTTGTGCAGTGTGCACACTTTCCCAGCATTTATCTAGTCTGTGCAGTGTGCACAGTTTCCCAACATTTATCTTGTCTGTGCAGTCCGCACAGTTTCCCTGCATTTATCTAGTCTGTGCAGTGTGCACAGTTTCCCTGCATTTATCTAGTCTGTGCAGTGTGCACCGTTTCCCAGCATTTATCTAGTCTGTGCAGTGTGCACAGTTTCCCAGCATTTATCTAGTCTGTGCAGTGTGCACAGTTTCCCAGCATTTATCTAGTCTGCACAGTGTGCAGTTTCCCAACATTCATCTAGTCTGCGCAGTGTGCACAGTTTCCCTGCATTTATCTAGTCTGTACAGTGTGCACAGTTTCCCTGCATTTATCTAGTCTGTGCAGTGTGCACCGTTTCCCCGCATTTATCTAGTCTGTGCAGTGTGCACAGTTTCCCAACATTTATCTAGTCTGTGCAGTGTGCACAATTTCTCAACATTTATCTAGTCTGTGCAGTGTGCACAGTTTCCCAGCATTTATCTTGTCTCTGCAGTGTGCACTGTTTCCCAGCATTTATCTAGACTGTGCAGAGTGCACAGTTTCCCAGCTTTTATCTTGTCTGTGCAGTGTGCACAGTTTCCCAGCATTTATCTAGTCTGTGCAGTGTGCACAGTTTCTCAGTATTTATCTAGTCTCTGCAGTGTGCACAGTTTCCCTGCATTGATCTAGTCTGTGCAGTGTGCACAGTTTCCCTGCATTTATCTAGTCTGTGCAGTGTGCACAGTTTCCCTGCATTTATCTAGTCTCTGCAGTGTGCACAGTTTCCCAGCATTAATCTTGTCTGTGCAGTGTGCACAGTTTCCCAGCATTTATCTAGTCTGTGCAGTGTGCACAGTTTCTCAGTATTTATCTAGTCTCTGCAGTGTGCACAGTTTCCCTGCATTGATCTAGTCTGTGCAGTGTGCACAGTTTCCCTGCATTTATCTAGTCTGTGCAGTGTGCACAGTTTCCCTGCATTTATCTAGTCTCTGCAGTGTGCACAGTTTCCCAGCATTAATCTAGTCTGTGCAGTGTGCACAGTTTCCCAGCATTTTTCTAGTCTGTGCAGTGTGCAGTTTCCCAGCATTTATCTAGTCTGCACAGTATGCACAGTTTCTCAACATTTATCTTGTCTGTGTAGTGTGCACAGTTTCCCAGCATTTATCTAGACTGTGCAGTGTGTACAGTTTCTCAACATTTTTCTAGTCTGTGCAGTATGCAGTTTCCCAACATTTATCTAGTCTGTGCAGTGTGCACAATTTCTCAACATTTATCTAGTCTGTGCAGTGTGCACAGTTTCCCTGCATTTATCTAGTCTGTGCAGTATGCACAGTCTCCCAACATTTATCTAGTCTGTGCAGTGTCCACACTTTCCCAGCATTTATCTAGTCTGTGCAGTCTGCACAGTTTCCCAGCATTTTTCTAGTTTGTGCAGTGTGCACAGTTTCCCAACATTTTTCTAGTCTGTGCAGAGTGCACAGTTTCCCAGCTTTTATCTTGGCTGTGCAGTGTGCACAGTTTCCCAGCATTTATCTAGTCTGTGCAGTGTGCACAGTTTCTCAGTATTTATCTAGTCTCTGCAGTGTGCACAGTTTCCCTGCATTTATCTAGTCTGTGCAGTGTGCACAGTTTCCCTGCATTTATCTAGTCTGTGCAGTGTGCACAGTTTCCCTGCATTTATCTAGTCTCTGCAGTGTGCACAGTTTCCCAGCATTAATCTAGTCTGTGCAGTGTGCACAGTTTCCCAGCATTTTTCTAGTCTGTGCAGTGTGCAGTTTCCCAGCGTTTATCTAGTCTGCACAGTATGCAGTTTCTCAACATTTATCTTGTCTGTGCAGTGTGCACAGTTTCCCAGCATTTATCTAGACTGTGCAGTGTGCAGTTTCTCAACATTTTTCTAGTCTGTGCAGTATGCAGTTTCCCAACATTTATCTAGTCTGTGCAGTGTGCACAATTTCTCAACATTTATCTAGTCTGTGCAGTGTGCACAGTCTCCCAACATTTATCTAGTCTGTGCAGTGTCCACAGTTTCCCAGCATTTATCTAGTCTGCGCAGTGTGCAATGTTTTCCAAAATTTATCTAGTCTGTTCAGTGTGTACAGTTTCCCAACATTTATCTAGTCTGTGCAGTCTGCACAGTTTCCAAGCATTTTTCTAGTTTGTGCAGTGTGCACACTTTCCCAGCATTTATCTAGTCTGTGCAGTGTGCACAGTTTCCCAACATTTATCTTGTCTGTGCAGTCCGCACAGTTTCCCTGCATTTATCTAGTCTGTGCAGTGTGCACAGTTTCCCTGCATTTATCTAGTCTGTGCAGTGTGCACCGTTTCCCAGCATTTATCTAGTCTGTGCAGTGTGCACAGTTTCCCAGCATTTATCTAGTCTGTGCAGTGTGCACAGTTTCCCAGCATTTATCTAGTCTGCACAGTGTGCAGTTTCCCAACATTCATCTAGTCTGCGCAGTGTGCACAGTTTCCCTGCATTTATCTAGTCTGTACAGTGTGCACAGTTTCCCTGCATTTATCTAGTCTGTGCAGTGTGCACCGTTTCCCCGCATTTATCTAGTCTGTGCAGTGTGCACAGTTTCCCAACATTTATCTAGTCTGTGCAGTGTGCACAATTTCTCAACATTTATCTAGTCTGTGCAGTGTGCACAGTTTCCCAGCATTTATCTTGTCTCTGCAGTGTGCACTGTTTCCCAGCATTTATCTAGACTGTGCAGAGTGCACAGTTTCCCAGCTTTTATCTTGTCTGTGCAGTGTGCACAGTTTCCCAGCATTTATCTAGTCTGTGCAGTGTGCACAGTTTCTCAGTATTTATCTAGTCTCTGCAGTGTGCACAGTTTCCCTGCATTGATCTAGTCTGTGCAGTGTGCACAGTTTCCCTGCATTTATCTAGTCTGTGCAGTGTGCACAGTTTCCCTGCATTTATCTAGTCTCTGCAGTGTGCACAGTTTCCCAGCATTAATCTTGTCTGTGCAGTGTGCACAGTTTCCCAGCATTTATCTAGTCTGTGCAGTGTGCACAGTTTCTCAGTATTTATCTAGTCTCTGCAGTGTGCACAGTTTCCCTGCATTGATCTAGTCTGTGCAGTGTGCACAGTTTCCCTGCATTTATCTAGTCTGTGCAGTGTGCACAGTTTCCCTGCATTTATCTAGTCTCTGCAGTGTGCACAGTTTCCCAGCATTAATCTAGTCTGTGCAGTGTGCACAGTTTCCCAGCATTTTTCTAGTCTGTGCAGTGTGCAGTTTCCCAGCATTTATCTAGTCTGCACAGTATGCACAGTTTCTCAACATTTATCTTGTCTGTGTAGTGTGCACAGTTTCCCAGCATTTATCTAGACTGTGCAGTGTGTACAGTTTCTCAACATTTTTCTAGTCTGTGCAGTATGCAGTTTCCCAACATTTATCTAGTCTGTGCAGTGTGCACAATTTCTCAACATTTATCTAGTCTGTGCAGTGTGCATAGTTTCCCTGCATTTATCTAGTCTGTGCAGTATGCACAGTCTCCCAACATTTATCTAGTCTGTGCAGTGTCCACACTTTCCCAGCATTTATCTAGTCTGTGCAGTCTGCACAGTTTCCCAGCATTTTTCTAGTTTGTGCAGTGTGCACACTTTCCCAGCATTTATCTAGTCTGTGCAGTGTGCACAGTTTCCCAACATTTATCTTGTCTGTGCAGTCTGCACAGTTTCCCTGCATTTATCTAGTCTGTGCAGTGTGCACAGTTTCCCTGCATTTATCTAGTCTGTGCAGTGTGCACCGTTTCCCAGCATTTATCTAGTCTGTGCAGTGTGCACAGTTTCCGAGCATTTATCTAGTCTGTGCAGTGTGCACAGTTTCCCAGCATTTATCTAATCTGCACAGTGTGCAGTTTCCCAACATTCATCTAGTCTGCGCAGTGTGCACAGTTTCCCTGCATTTATCTAGTCTGTGCAGTGTGCACAGTTTCCCTGCATTTATCTAGTCTGTGCAGTGTGCACCGTTTCCCCGCATTTATCTAGTCTGTGCAGTGTGCACAGTTTCCCAACATTTATCTAGTCTGTGCAGTGTGCACAATTTCTCAACATTTATCTAGTCTGTGCAGTGTGCTCAGTTTCCCAGCATTTATCTTGTCTCTGCAGTGTGCACTGTTTCCCAGCATTTATCTAGACTGTGCAGAGTGCACAGTTTCCCAGCTTTTATCTTATCTGTGCAGTGTGCACAGTTTCCCAGCTTTTATCTAGTCTGTGCAGTGTGCACAGTTTCTCAGTATTTATCTAGTCTCTGCAGTGTGCACAGTTTCCCTGCATTTATCTAGTCTGTGCAGTGTGCACAGTTTCCCTGCATTTATCTAGTCTGTGCAGTGTGCACAGTTTCCCTGCATTTATCTAGTCTGTGCAGTTGTGCACAGTTTCTCAGCATTTATCTAGTCTGTGCAGTGTGCACAGTTTCCCAGCATTTATCTAGTCTGCACAGTGTGCAGTTTTCCAGCATTTATCTAGTCTGCGCAGTGTGCACAGTTTCTCAGCATTTATCTTGTCTCTGCAGTGTGCACAGTTTCCCAACATTTAATTGTCTCTGCAGTGTGCACTGTTTCCCAGCATTTATCTAGTCTGTGCAGTGTGTACAGTTACTCAACATTTATCTTGTCTGTGCAGTGTGCACAGTTTCCCAGCTTTTATCTCGTCTGTGCAGTGTGCACAGTTTTTCAACATTTATCTAGTCTGTGCAGTATGCAGTTTCCCTGCATTTATCTAGTCTGTGCAGTGTGCACAGTTTCTCAGCATTTATCTAGTCTGTGCAGCGTGCAGTTTCCCAGCATTTATCTAGTCTGTGCAGTATGCACAGTTTGCCAACGTTTATCTAGTCTCTGCAGTGTGCACAGTTTCCCAGCATTTATATAGTCTGTGCAGTGTGCACAGTTTCCCAGCATTTATCTAGTCTCTGCAGTGTGCAATGTTTCATAGAATTTATCTAGTCTGTTCAGTGTGCACAGTTTCCCAACATTTATCTAGTCTGTGCAGTCTGCACAATTTCCCAGCATTTTTCTAGTCTGTGCAGTGTGCAGTTTCCCAGCATTTATCTAGTCTGCACAGTGTGCACAGTTTCTCAACATTTATCTTGTCTGTGCAGTGTGCACAGTTTCCCAGCATTTTTCTAGTCTGTGCAGTATGCACAGTTTCCCAACATTTATCTGGTCTGTGCAGTGTGCACAATTTCTCAACATTTATCTAGTCTGTGCAGTGTGCACAGTTTCCCAGCATTTATCTAGTCTGTGCAGTATGCACAGTCTCCCAATATTTATCTAGTCTGTTCAGTGTGTACAGTTTCCCAACATTTATCTAGTCTGTGCAGTCAGCACAGTTTCCCAGCATTTTTCTAGTTTGTGCAGTGTGCACACTTTCCCAGCATTTATCTAGTCTGTGCAGTGTGCACAGTTTCCCAACATTTACCTTGTCTGTGCAGTCTGCACCGTTTCCCTGCATTTATCTAGTCTGTGCAGTGTGCACAGTTTCCCTGCATTTATCTAGTCTGTGCAGTGTGCACCGTTTCCCTGCATTTATCTAGTCTGTGCAGTGTGCACAGTTTCCCAGCATTTATCTAGTCTGTGCAGTGTGCACAGTTTCCCAGCATTTATCTAGTCTGCACAGTGTGCAGTTTCCCAACATTCATCTAGTCTGCGCAGTGTGCACAGTTTCTCAGCATTTATCTAGTCTGTGCAGTGTGCACAGTTTCCCTGCATTGATCTAGTCTGAGCAGTGTGCACCGTTTCCCAGCATTTATCTAGTCTGTGCAGTGTGCACAGTTTCCCAACATTTTTCTAGTCTGTGCAGAGTGCACAGTTTCCCAGCTTTTATCTTGGCTGTGCAGTGTGCACAGTTTCCCAGCATTTATCTAGTCTGTGCAGTGTGCACAGTTTCTCAGTATTTATCTAGTCTCTGCAGTGTGCACAGTTTCCCTGCATTTATCTAGTCTGTGCAGTGTGCACAGTTTCCCTGCATTTATCTAGTCTGTGCAGTGTGCACAGTTTCCCTGCATTTATCTAGTCTCTGCAGTGTGCACAGTTTCCCAGCATTAATCTAGTCTGTGCAGTGTGCACAGTTTCCCAGCATTTTTCTAGTCTGTGCAGTGTGCAGTTTCCCAGCGTTTATCTAGTCTGCACAGTATGCAGTTTCTCAACATTTATCTTGTCTGTGCAGTGTGCACAGTTTCCCAGCATTTATCTAGACTGTGCAGTGTGCAGTTTCTCAACATTTTTCTAGTCTGTGCAGTATGCAGTTTCCCAACATTTATCTAGTCTGTGCAGTGTGCACAATTTCTCAACATTTATCTAGTCTGTGCAGTGTGCACAGTCTCCCAACATTTATCTAGTCTGTGCAGTGTCCACAGTTTCCCAGCATTTATCTAGTCTGCGCAGTGTGCAATGTTTTCCAAAATTTATCTAGTCTGTTCAGTGTGTACAGTTTCCCAACATTTATCTAGTCTGTGCAGTCTGCACAGTTTCCAAGCATTTTTCTAGTTTGTGCAGTGTGCACACTTTCCCAGCATTTATCTAGTCTGTGCAGTGTGCACAGTTTCCCAACATTTATCTTGTCTGTGCAGTCCGCACAGTTTCCCTGCATTTATCTAGTCTGTGCAGTGTGCACAGTTTCCCTGCATTTATCTAGTCTGTGCAGTGTGCACCGTTTCCCAGCATTTATCTAGTCTGTGCAGTGTGCACAGTTTCCCAGCATTTATCTAGTCTGTGCAGTGTGCACAGTTTCCCAGCATTTATCTAGTCTGCACAGTGTGCAGTTTCCCAACATTCATCTAGTCTGCGCAGTGTGCACAGTTTCCCTGCATTTATCTAGTCTGTACAGTGTGCACAGTTTCCCTGCATTTATCTAGTCTGTGCAGTGTGCACCGTTTCCCCGCATTTATCTAGTCTGTGCAGTGTGCACAGTTTCCCAACATTTATCTAGTCTGTGCAGTGTGCACAATTTCTCAACATTTATCTAGTCTGTGCAGTGTGCACAGTTTCCCAGCATTTATCTTGTCTCTGCAGTGTGCACTGTTTCCCAGCATTTATCTAGACTGTGCAGAGTGCACAGTTTCCCAGCTTTTATCTTGTCTGTGCAGTGTGCACAGTTTCCCAGCATTTATCTAGTCTGTGCAGTGTGCACAGTTTCTCAGTATTTATCTAGTCTCTGCAGTGTGCACAGTTTCCCTGCATTGATCTAGTCTGTGCAGTGTGCACAGTTTCCCTGCATTTATCTAGTCTGTGCAGTGTGCACAGTTTCCCTGCATTTATCTAGTCTCTGCAGTGTGCACAGTTTCCCAGCATTAATCTAGTCTGTGCAGTGTGCACAGTTTCCCAGCATTTTTCTAGTCTGTGCAGTGTGCACTTTCCCAGCATTTATCTAGTCTGCACAGTATGCACAGTTTCTCAACATTTATCTTGTCTGTGCAGTGTGCACAGTTTCCCAGCATTTATCTAGACTGTGCAGTGTGCACAGTTTCTCAACATTTTTCTAGTCTGTGCAGTATGCAGTTTCCCAACATTTATCTAGTCTGTGCAGTGTGCACAATTTCTCAACATTTATCTAGTCTGTGCAGTGTGCACAGTTTCCCAGCATTTATCTAGTCTGTGCAGTATGCACAGTCTCCCAACATTTATCTAGTCTGTGCAGTGTCCACAGTTTCCCAGCATTTATCTAGTCTGCGCAGTGTGCAATGTTTTCCAAAATTTATCTAGTCTCTTCAGTGTGTAGTTTCCCAACATTTATCTAGTCTGTGCAGTCTGCCCAGTTTCCCAGCATTTTTCTAGTTTGTGCAGTGTGCACACTTTCCCAGCATTTATCTAGTCTGTGCAGTGTGCACAGTTTCCCAACATTTATCTTGTCTGTGCAGTCTGCACAGTTTCCCTGCATTTATCTAGTCCATGCAGTGTGCACAGTTTCCCTGCATTTATCTAGTCTGTGCAGTGTGCACCGTTTCCCAGCATTTATCTAGTCTGTGCAGTGTGCACAGTTTCCCAGCATTTATCTAGTCTGCATAGTGTGCAGTTTCCCAACATTCATCTAGTCTGCGCAGTGTGCACAGTTTCCCTGCATTTATCTAGTCTGTGCAGTATGCACAGTCTCCCAATATTTATCTAGTCTGTTCAGTGTGTACAGTTTCCCAACATTTATCTAGTCTGTGCAGTCAGCACAGTTTCCCAGCATTTTTCTAGTTTGTGCAGTGTGCGCACTTTCCCAGCATTTATCTAGTCTGTGCAGTGTGCACAGTTTCCCAACATTTATCTAGTCTGTGCAGTGTGCACAATTTCTCAACATTTATCTAGTCTGTGCAGTGTGCACAGTTTCCCAGCATTTATCTTGTCTCTGCAGTGTGCACTGTTTCCCAGCATTTATCTAAACTGTGCAGAGTGCAGTTTCCCAGCTTTTATCTTGTCTGTGCAGTGTGCACAGTTTCCCAGCATTTATCTAGTCTGTGCAGTGTGCACAGTTTTTCAGTATTTATCTAGTCTCTGCAGTGTGCACAGTTTCCCTGCATTTATCTAGTCTGTGCAGTGTGCACAATTTTCCTGCATTTATCTAGTCTGTGCAGTGTGCACAGTTTCCCTGCATTTATCTAGTCTCTGCAGTGTGCACAGTTTCCCAGCATTAATCTAGACTGTGCAGTGTGCACAGTTTCCCTGCATTTATCTAGTCTGTGCAGTGTGCACAGTTTCCCAGCATTTATCTAGTCTGCACAGTGTGCAGTTTCCCAACATTTATCTAGTCTGAGCAGTGTGCAGTTTCCCAACATTTATCTAGTCTGTGCAGTGTGCACAGTTTCCCTGCATTTATCTAGTCTGTGCAGTGTGCACTGTTTCCCACCATTTATCTAGTCTGTGCAGTGTGCACAGTTTCCCTGCATTTATCTAGTCTTTGCAGTGTGCACAGTTTCCCAGCATTTATCTAGTCTGTGCAGTGTGCACAGTTTCTCTGCATTTATCTAGTCTCTGCAGTGTGCAGTTTCCCAGCATTTATCTAGTCTGTGCAGTGTGCACAGTTTCCCTGCATTTATCTAGTCTGTACAGTGTGCACAGTTTCCCTGCATTTATCTAGTCTGTGCAGTGTGCACCGTTTCCCCGCATTTATCTAGTCTGTGCAGTGTGCACAGTTTCCCAACATTTATCTAGTCTGTGCAGTGTGCACAATTTCTCAACATTTATCTAGTCTGTGCAGTGTGCACAGTTTCCCAGCATTTATCTTGTCTCTGCAGTGTGCACTGTTTCCCAGCATTTATCTAGACTGTGCAGAGTGCACAGTTTCCCAGCTTTTATCTTGTCTGTGCAGTGTGCACAGTTTCCCAGCATTTATCTAGTCTGTGCAGTGTGCACAGTTTCTCAGTATTTATCTAGTCTCTGCAGTGTGCACAGTTTCCCTGCATTGATCTAGTCTGTGCAGTGTGCACAGTTTCCCTGCATTTATCTAGTCTGTGCAGTGTGCACAGTTTCCCTGCATTTATCTAGTCTCTGCAGTGTGCACAGTTTCCCAGCATTAATCTAGTCTGTGCAGTGTGCACAGTTTCCCAGCATTTTTCTAGTCTGTGCAGTGTGCACTTTCCCAGCATTTATCTAGTCTGCACAGTATGCACAGTTTCTCAACATTTATCTTGTCTGTGCAGTGTGCACAGTTTCCCAGCATTTATCTAGACTGTGCAGTGTGCACAGTTTCTCAACATTTTTCTAGTCTGTGCAGTATGCAGTTTCCCAACATTTATCTAGTCTGTGCAGTGTGCACAATTTCTCAACATTTATCTAGTCTGTGCAGTGTGCACAGTTTCCCAGCATTTATCTAGTCTGTGCAGTATGCACAGTCTCCCAACATTTATCTAGTCTGTGCAGTGTCCACAGTTTCCCAGCATTTATCTAGTCTGCGCAGTGTGCAATGTTTTCCAAAATTTATCTAGTCTCTTCAGTGTGTAGTTTCCCAACATTTATCTAGTCTGTGCAGTCTGCCCAGTTTCCCAGCATTTTTCTAGTTTGTGCAGTGTGCACACTTTCCCAGCATTTATCTAGTCTGTGCAGTGTGCACAGTTTCCCAACATTTATCTTGTCTGTGCAGTCTGCACAGTTTCCCTGCATTTATCTAGTCCGTGCAGTGTGCACAGTTTCCCTGCATTTATCTAGTCTGTGCAGTGTGCACCGTTTCCCAGCATTTATCTAGTCTGTGCAGTGTGCACAGTTTCCCAGCATTTATCTAGTCTGCATAGTGTGCAGTTTCCCAACATTCATCTAGTCTGCGCAGTGTGCACAGTTTCCCTGCATTTATCTAGTCTGTGCCGTGTGCACAGTTTCCCTGTATTTATCTAGTCTGTGCAGTGTGCACCGTTTCCCCGCATTTATCTAGTCTGTGCAGTGTGCACAGTTTCCCAACATTTATCTAGTCTGTGCAGTGTGCACAATTTCTCAACATTTATCTAGTCTGTGCAGTGTGCACAGTTTCCCAGCATTTATCTTGTCTCTGCAGTGTGCACTGTTTCCCAGCATTTATCTAAACTGTGCAGAGTGCAGTTTCCCAGCTTTTATCTTGTCTGTGCAGTGTGCACAGTTTCCCAGCATTTATCTAGTCTGTGCAGTGTGCACAGTTTTTCAGTATTTATCTAGTCTCTGCAGTGTGCACAGTTTCCCTGCATTTATCTAGTCTGTGCAGTGTGCACAATTTTCCTGCATTTATCTAGTCTGTGCAGTGTGCACAGTTTCCCTGCATTTATCTAGTCTCTGCAGTGTGCACAGTTTCCCAGCATTAATCTAGTCTGTGCAGTGTGCACA
This sequence comes from Carcharodon carcharias, assembly GCF_017639515.1. Classification (NCBI taxonomy): domain Eukaryota; kingdom Metazoa; phylum Chordata; class Chondrichthyes; order Lamniformes; family Lamnidae; genus Carcharodon; species Carcharodon carcharias. The sequence goes on along the minus strand of NC_054470.1, from coordinate 198,572,772 downwards.
GTTTCCCAGCATTTATCTAGTCTGTGCAGTGTGCACAGTTTCCCAGCATTTATCTAGTCTGCACAGTGTGCAGTTTCCCAACATTTATCTAGTCTGAGCAGTGTGCAGTTTCCCAACATTTATCTAGTCTGTGCAGTGTGCACAGTTTCCCTGCATTTATCTAGTCTGTGCAGTGTGCACTGTTTCCCACCATTTATCTAGTCTGTGCAGTGTGCACAGTTTCCCTGCATTTATCTAGTCTTTGCAGTGTGCACAGTTTCCCAGCATTTATCTAGTCTGTGCAGTGTGCACAGTTTCTCTGCATTTATCTAGTCTCTGCAGTGTGCAGTTTCCCAGCATTTATCTAGTCTGTGCAGTGTGCACTGTTTCCCTGCATTTATCTAGTCTCTGCAGTGTGCACAGTTTCCCAGCATTAATCTAGTCTGTGCAGTATGCACAGTTTCCCAGCATTTTTCTAGTCTGTGCAGTGTGCAGTTTCCCAGCATTTATCTAGTCTGCACAGTATGCACAGTTTCTCAACATTTATCTTGTCTGTGCAGTGTGCACAGTTTCCCAGCATTTATCTAGACTGTGCAGTGTGCACAGTTTCTCAACATTTTTCTAGTCTGTGCAGTATGCAGTTTCCCAACATTTATCTAGTCTGTGCAGTGTGCACAATTTCTCAACATTTATCTAGTCTGTGCAGTGTGCACAGTTTCCCAGCATTTATCTAGTCTGTGCAGTATGCACAGTCTCCCAACATTTATCTAGTCTGTGCAGTGTCCACAGTTTCCCAGCATTTATCTAGTCTGCGCAGTGTGCAATGTTTTCCAAAATTTATCTAGTCTGTTCAGTGTGTACAGTTTCCCAACATTTATCTAGTCTGTGCAGTCTGCCCAGTTTCCCAGCATTTTTCTAGTTTGTGCAGTGTGCACACTTTCCCAGCATTTATCTAGTCTGTGCAGTGTGAACAGTTTCCCAACATTTATCTTGTTTGTGCAGTCTGCACAGTTTCCCTGCATTTATCTAGTCTGTGCAGTGTGCACAGTTTCCCTGCATTTATCTAGTCTGTGCAGTGTGCACCGTTTCCCAGCATTTATCTAGTCTGTGCAGTGTGCACAGTTTCCCAGCATTTATCTAGTCTGCACAGTGTGCAGTTTCCCAACATTCATCTAGTCTGCGCAGTGTGCACAGTTTCCCTGCATTTATCTAGTCTGTGCAGTGTGCACAGTTTCCCTGCATTTATCTAGTCTGTGCAGTGTGCACCGTTTCCCCGCATTTATCTAGTCTGTGCAGTGTGCACAGTTTCCCAACATTTATCTAGTCTGTGCAGTGTGCACAATTTCTCAACATTTATCTAGTCTGTGCAGTGTGCACAGTTTCTCAGTATTTATCTAGTCTCTGCAGTGTGCACAGTTTCCCTGCATTTATCTAGACTGTGCAGTGTGCACAGTTTCCCTGCATTTATCTAGTCTCTGCAGTGTGCACAGTTTCCCAGAAGTAATATAGTCTGTGCAGTGTGCATAGTTTCCCAGCATTTATCTAGTCTGTGCAGTGTGCACAGTTTCCCTGCATTTATCTAGTCTGCACAGTGTGCAGTTTCCCAACATTTATCTAGTCTGAGCAGTGTGCAGTTTCCCAACATTTATCTAGTCTGTGCAGTGTGCACAGTTTCCCTGCATTTATCTAGTCTGTGCAGTGTGCACTGTTTCCCCCCATTTATCTAGTCTGTGCAGTGTGCAGTTTCCCTGCATTTATCTAGTCTTTGCAGTGTGCACAGTTTCCCAGCATTTATCTAGTCTGTGCAGTGTGCACAGTTTCCCTGCATTTATCTAGTCTGTGCAGTGTGCAGTTTCCCAGCATTTATCTAGTCTGTGCAGTGTGCAGTTTCCCAGCATTTATCTAGTCTGTGCAGTGTGCACAGTTTCCCTGCATTTATCTAGTCTGTGCAGTGTGCACAGTTTCCCAGCATTTATCTAGTCTGTGCAGTGTGCACGGTTTCCCTGCATTTATCTAGTCTCTGCAGTGTGCAGTTTCCCAGCATTTATCTCGTCTGTGCAGTGTGCACAGTTTCCCAGCATTTATCTCGTCTGTGCAGTGTGCACTGTTTCCCTGCATTTATCTAGTCTCTGCAGTGTGCACAGTCTCCCTGCATTTATCTAGTCTGCACAGTGTGCAGTTTCCCAACAGTCATCTAGTCTGCGCAGTGTGCACAGTTTCCCTGCATTTATCTAGTCTGTGCAGTGTGCACAGTTTCCCTGCATTTATCTAGTCTGTGCAGTGTGCACCGTTTCCCCGCATTTATCTAGTCTGTGCAGTGTGCACAATTTCTCAACATTTATCTAGTCTGTGCAGTGTGCACAGTTTCCCAACATTTATCTAGTCTGTGCAGTGTGCACAATTTCTCAACATTTATCTAGTCTGTGCAGTGTGCACAGTTTCCCAGCATTTATCTTGTCTCTGCAGTGTGCACTGTTTCCCAGCATTTATCTAAACTGTGCAGAGTGCAGTTTCCCAGCTTTTATCTTGTCTGTGCAGTGTGCACAGTTTCCCTGCATTTATCTAGTCTGTGCAGTGTGCACAGTTTCCCTGCATTTATCTAGTCTGTGCAGTGTGCACCGTTTCCCCGCATTTATCTAGTCTGCGCAGTGTGCACAGTTTCCCAACATTTATCTAGTCTGTGCAGTGTGCACAATTTCTCAACATTTATCTAGTCTGTGCAGTGTGCACAGTTTCCCAGCATTCATCTTGTCTCTGCAGTGTGCACTGTTTCCCAGCATTTATCTAAACTGTGCAGAGTGCAGTTTCCCAGCTTTTATCTTGTCTGTGCAGTGTGCACAGTTTCCCAGCATTTATCTAGTCTGTGCAGTGTGCACATTTTCTCAGTATTTATCTAGTCTCTGCAGTGTGCACAGTTTCCCTGCATTTATCTAGTCTGTGCAGTGTGCACAGTTTTCCTGCATTTATCTAGTCTGTGCAGTGTGCACAGTTTCCCTGCATTTATCTAGTCTCTTCAGTGTGCACAGTTTCCCAGCATTAATCTAGTCTGTGCAGTGTGCACAGTTTCCCAGCATTTATCTAGTCTGTGCAGTGTGCACAGTTTCCCAGCATTTATCTCGTCTGCACAGTGTGCAGTTTCCCAACATTTATCTAGTCTGAGCAGTGTGCAGTTTCCCAACATTTATCTAGTCTGTGCAGTGTGCACAGTTTCCCTGCATTTATCTAGTCTCTGCAGTGTGCACTGTTTCCCACCATTTATCTAGTCTGTGCAGTGTGCACAGTTTCCCTGCATTTATCTAGTCTTTGCAGTGTGCACAGTTTCCCAGCATTTATCTAGTCTGTGCAGTGTGCACAGTTTCTCTGCATTTATCTAGTCTCTGCAGTGTGCAGTTTCCCAGCATTTATCTAGTCTGTGCAGTGTGCACAGTTTCCCAGCATTTATCTAGTCTGTGCAGTGTGCACTGTTTCCCTGCATTTATCTAGTCTGTGCAGTGTGCACAGTTTCCCAGCATTTAGCTAGTCTGTGCAGTGTGCACAGTTTCCCAGCATTTAGCTAGTCTGTGCAGTGTGCACAGTTTCCCTGCATTTATCTAGTCTCAGCAGTGTGCAGTTTCCCACCATTTATCTCGTCTGTGCAGTGTGCACAGTTTCCCAGCATTTATCTCGTCTGTGCAGTGTGCACAGTTTCTCAGCATTTAACTAGTCTGTGCAGTGTGCAGAGTTTCCCTGCATTTATCTAGTCTGTGCAGTGTGCACAGTTTCCCTGCATTTATCTAGTCTCTGCAGTGTGCACAGTTTCCCAGCATTTATCTAGTCTGTGCAGTGTGCACAGTTTCTCAGCATTTATCTTGTCTGTGCAGTGTGCACAGTTTCCCAACATTTAATTGTCTCTGCAGTGTGCACTGTTTCCCAGCATTTATCTAGTCTGTGCAGTGTCCACAGTTTCCCAGCATTTATCTAGTCTGTGCCGTGTGCACAGTTTCCCAGCATTTATCTAGTCTGTGCAGTGTGCACAGTTTCCCAGCATTTATCTCGTCTGTGCAGTGTGCACAGTTTCCCAGCATTTATCTAGTCTGTGCAGTATGCACAGTTTCCCAGCATTTATCTAGTCTGTGCAGGGTGCACAGTTTCCCTGCATTTATCTCGTCTGCGCAACTTGCACAATTTCTCAACATTTATCTAGTCTGTGCAGTGTGCAGTTTCCCTGCATTTATCTAGTCTGTGCAGTGTGCATAATTTCCCAGCATTTTTCTAGCCTGTGCGTTCTGCATAGTTTCCCAGAATTTATCTAGTCTGCACAGTGTGCAGTTTCCCAACATTCATCTAGTCTGCGCAGTGTGCACAGTTTCCCTGCATTTATCTAGTCTGTGCAGTGTGCACAGTTTCCCTGCATTTATCTAGTCTGTGCAGTGTGCACCGTTTCCCCGCATTTATCTAGTCTGTGCAGTGTGCACAGTTTCCCAACATTTATCTAGTCTGTGCAGTGTGCACAATTTCTCAACATTTATCTAGTCTGTGCAGTGTGCACAGTTTCCCAGCATTTATCTTGTCTCTGCAGTGTGCACTGTTTCCCAGCATTTATCTAGACTGTGCAGAGTGCAGTTTCCCAGCTTTTATCTTGTCTGTGCAGTGTGCACAGTTTCCCAGCATTTATCTAGTCTGTGCAGTGTGCACAGTTTTTCAGTATTTATCTAGTCTGTGCAGTGTGCACAGTTTCCCTGCATTGATCTAGTCTGTGCAGTGTGCACAGTTTCCCTGCATTTATCTAGTCTGTGCAGTGTGCACAGTTTCCCTGCATTTATCTAGTCTCTGCAGTGTGCACAGTTTCCCAGCATTAATCTAGTCTGTGCAGTGTGCACAGTTTCCCAGCATTTTTCTAGTCTGTGCAGTGTGCAGTTTCCCAGCATTTATCTAGTCTGCACAGTATGCACAGTTTCTCAACATTTTTCTAGTCTGTGCAGTGTGCAGTTTCCCAGCATTTATCTAGTCTGCACAGTATGCACAGTTTCTCAACATTTATCTAGTCTGTGCAGTGTGCACAGTTTCCCAGCATTTATCTAGTCTGTGCAGTGTGCACAGTCTCCCAACATTTATCTAGTCTGTGCAGTGTCCACAGTTTCCCAGCATTTATCTAGTCTGCGCAGTGTGCAATGTTTTCCAAAATTTATCTAGTCTGTTCAGTGTGTACAGTTTCCCAACATTTATCTAGTCTGTGCAGTCTGCCCAGTTTCCCAGCATTTTTCTAGTTTGTGCAGTGTGCACACTTTCCCAGCATTTATCTAGTCTGTGCAGTGTGAACAGTTTCCCAACATTTATCTTGTTTGTGCAGTCTGCACAGTTTCCCTGCATTTATCTAGTCTGTGCAGTGTGCACAGTTTCCCTGCATTTATCTAGTCTGTGCAGTGTGCACCGTTTCCCAGCATTTATCTAGTCTGTGCAGTGTGCACAGTTTCCGAGCATTTATCTAGTCTGTGCAGTGTGCACAGTTTCCCAGCATTTATCTAGTCTGCACAGTGTGCAGTTTCCCAACATTCATCTAGTCTGCGCAGTGTGCACAGTTTCCCTGCATTTATCTAGTCTGTGCAGTGTGCACAGTTTCCCTGCATTTATCTAGTCTGTGCAGTGTGCACCGTTTCCCCGCATTTATCTAGTCTGTGCAGTGTGCACAGTTTCCCAACATTTATCTAGTCTGTGCAGTGTGCACAATTTCTCAACATTTATCTAGTCTGTGCAGTGTGCACAGTTTCCCAGCATTTATCTTGTCTCTGCAGTGTGCACTGTTTCCCAGCATTTATCTAGACTGTGCAGAGTGCACAGTTTCCCAGCTTTTATCTTGTCTGTGCAGTGTGCACATTTTCCCAGCATTTATCTAGTCTGTGCAGTGTGCACAGTTTCTCAGTATTTATCTAGTCTCTGCAGTGTGCACAGTTTCCCTGCATTTATCTAGACTGTGCAGTGTGCACAGTTTCCCTGCATTTATCTAGTCTCTGCAGTGTGCACAGTTTCCCAGCAGTAATCTAGTCTGTGCAGTGTGCATAGTTTCCCAGCATTTATCTAGTCTGTGCAGTGTGCACAGTTTCCCTGCATTTATCTAGTCTGCACAGTGTGCAGTTTCCCAACATTTATCTAGTCTGAGCAGTGTGCAGTTTCCCAACATTTATCTAGTCTGTGCAGTGTGCACAGTTTCCCTGCATTTATCTAGTCTGTGCAGTGTGCACTGTTTCCCCCCATTTATCTAGTCTGTGCAGTGTGCAGTTTCCCTGCATTTATCTAGTCTTTGCAGTGTGCACAGTTTCCCAGCATTTATCTAGTCTGTGCAGTGTGCACAGTTTCCCTGCATTTATCTAGTCTCTGCAGTGTGCAGTTTCCCAGCATTTATCTAGTCTGTGCAGTGTGCAGTTTCCCAGCATTTATCTAGTCTGTGCAGTGTGCACAGTTTCCCTGCATTTATCTAGTCTGTGCAGTGTGCACAGTTTCCCAGCATTTATCTAGTCTCTGCAGTGTGCACAGTTTCCCTGCATTTATCTAGTCTCTGCTGTGTGCAGTTTCCCAGCATTTATCTCGTCTGTGCAGTGTGCAGTTTCCCAGCATTTATCTCGTCTGTGCAGTGTGCACAGTTTCTCAGCATTTAACTAGTCTGTGCAGTGTGCAGAGTTTCCCTGCATTTATCTAGTCTGTGCAGTGTGCACAGTTTCCCTGCATTTATCTAGTCTCTGCAGTGTGCACAGTTTCCCAGCATTTATCTAGTCTGTGCAGGGTGCACAGTTTCTCAGCATTTATCTTGTCTGTGCAGTGTGCACAGTTTCCCAACATTTAATTGTCTCTGCAGTGTGCACTGTTTCCCAGCATTTATCTAGTCTGTGCAGTATGCAGTGTTTCCCAGCATTTATCTAGTCTGTGCCATGTGCACAGTTTCCCAGCATTTATCTAGTCTGTGCAGTGTGCACAGTTTCCCAGCATTTATCACGTCTGTGCAGTGTGCACAGTTTCCCAGCATTTATCTAGTCTGTGCAGTGTGCACAGTTTCCCAGCATTTATCTAGTCTGTGCAGGGTGCACAGTTTCCCTGCATTTATCTCGTCTGCGCAATGTGCACAATTTCTCAACATTTATCTAGTCTGTGCAGTGTGCAGTTTCCCAGCATTTATCTAGTCTGTGCAGTGTGCATAATTTCCCAGCATTTTTCTAGTCTGTGCGTTCTGCATAGTTTCCCAGAATTTATCTAGTCTGCGTAGTGTGCACAGTTTCTCAACACTTATCTTGTCTGTGCAGTGTGTGCAGTTTCCCTGCATTTATCTAGTCTGTGCAGTGTGCGCAGTTTCCCTGCATTTATCTAGTCTGTGCACTGTGCACAGTTTCCCAGCATTTATCTAGTCTGTGCAGTGTGCACAGTTTCCCTGCATTTATCTAGTCTGTGCAGTGTGCACAGTTTCCCAGCATTAATCTAGTCTGTGCAGAGTGCACAGTTTCCCAGCTTTTATCTTGTCTGTGCAGTGTGCACAGTTTCCCAGCATTTATCTAGTCTGTGCAGTGTGCACAGTTTCTCAGTATTTATCTAGTCTCTGCAGTGTGCACAGTTTCCCTGCATTGATCTAGTCTGTGCAGTGTGCACAGTTTCCCTGCATTTATCTAGTCTGTGCAGTGTGCACAGTTTCCCTGCATTTATCTAGTCTCTGCAGTGTGCAGTTTCCCAGCATTAATCTAGTCTGTGCAGTGTGCACAGTTTCCCAGCATTTTTCTAGTCTGTGCAGTGTGCAGTTTCCCAGCATTTATCTAGTCTGCACAGTATACACAGTTTCTCAACATTTATCTTGTCTGTGCAGTGTGCACAGTTTCCCAGCATTTATCTAGACTGTGCAGTGTGCACAGTTTCTCAACATTTTTCTAGTCTGTGCAGTATGCAGTTTCCCAACATTTATCTAGTCTGTGCAGTGTGCACAATTTCTCAACATTTATCTAGTCTGTGCAGTGTGCACAGTTTCCCAGCATTTATCTAGTCTGTGCAGTGTGCACAGTCTCCCAACATTTATCTAGTCTGTGCAGTGTCCACAGTTTCCCAGCATTTATCTAGTCTGCGCAGTGTGCAATGTTTTCCAAAATTTATCTAGTCTGTTCAGTGTGTACAGTTTCCCAACATTTATCTAGTCTGTGCAGTCTGCACAGTTTCCCAGCATTTTTCTAGTTTGTGCAGTGTGCACACTTTCCCAGCATTTATCTAGTCTGTGCAGTGTGCACAGTTTCCCAACATTTATCTTGTTTGTGCAGTCTGCACAGTTTCCCTGCATTTATCTAGTCTGTGCAGTGTGCACAGTTTCCCAGCATTTATCTAGTCTGTGCAGTGTGCACAGTTTCCCAGCATTTATCTAGTCTGCACAGTGTGCAGTTTCCCAACATTCATCTAGTCTGCGCAGTGTGCACAGTTTCCCTGCATTTATCTAGTCTGTGCAGTGTGCACAGTTTTCCTGCATTTATCTAGTCTGTGCAGTGTGCACCGTTTCCCCGCATTTATCTAGTCTGTGCAGTGTGCAGTTTCCCAACATTTATCTAGTCTGTGCAGTGTGCACAATTTCACAACATTTATCTAGTCTGTGCAGTGTGCACAGTTTCCCAGCATTTATCTTGTCTCTGCAGTGTGCACTGTTTCCCAGCATTTATCTAGACTGTGCAGAGTGCACAGTTTCCCAGCTTTTATCTTGTCTGTGCAGTGTGCACAGTTTCCCAGCATTTATCTAGTCTGTACAGTGTGCACAGTTTCTCAGTATTTATCTAGTCTCTGCAGTGTGCACAGTTTCCCTGCATTTATCTAGTCTGTGCAGTGTGCACAGTTTCCCTGCATTTATCTAGTCTCTGCAGTGTGCACAGTTTCCCAGCAGTAATCTAGTCTGTGCAGTGTGCATAGTTTCCCAGCATTTATCTAGTCTGTGCAGTGTGCACAGTTTCCCTGCATTTATCTAGTCTGCACAGTGTGCAGTTTCCCAACATTTATCTAGTCTGAGCAGTGTGCAGTTTCCCAACATTTATCTAGTCTGTGCAGTGTGCACAGTTTCCCTGCATTTATCTAGTCTGTGCAGTGTGCACTGTTTCCCAGCATTTATCTAGTCTGTGCAGTGTGCACAGTTTCCCTGCATTTATCTAGTCTTTGCAGTGTGCAGTTTCCCAGCATTTATCTAGTCTGTGCAGTGTGCACAGTTTCCCTGCATTTATCTAGTCTCTGCAGTGTGCAGTTTCCCAGCATTTATCTAGTCTTTGCAGTGTGCACTGTTTCCCAGCATTTATCTAGACTGTGCAGTGTGCACAGTTTCCCTGCATTTATCTAGTCTCTGCAGTGTGCACAGTTTCCCAGCAGTAATCTAGTCTGTGCAGTGTGCATAGTTTCCCAGCATTTATCTAGTCTGTGCAGTGTGCACAGTTTCCCTGCATTTATCTAGTCTGCACAGTGTGCAGTTTCCCAACATTTATCTAGTCTGAGCAGTGTGCAGTTTCCCAACATTTATCTAGTCTGTGCAGTGTGCACAGTTTCCCTGCATTTATCTAGTCTGTGCAGTGTGCACTGATTCCCCCCATTTATCTAGTCTGTGCAGTGTGCAGTTTCCCTGCATTTATCTAGTCTTTGCAGTGTGCACAGTTTCCCAGCATTTATCTAGTCTGTGCAGTGTGCACAGTTTCCCTGCATTTATCTAGTCTCTGCAGTGTGCAGTTTCCCAGCATTTATCTAGTCTGTGCAGTGTGCAGTTTCCCAGCATTTATCTAGTCTGTGCAGTGTGCACAGTTTCCCTGCATTTATCTAGTCTGTGCAGTGTGCACAGTTTCCCAGCATTTATCTAGTCTGTGCAGTGTGCACGGTTTCCCTGCTTTTATCTAGTCTCTGCAGTGTGCAGTTTCCCAGCATTTATCTCGTCTGTGCAGTGTGCACAGTTTCCCAGCATTTATCTCGTCTGTGCAGTGTGCACTGTTTCCCTGCATTTATCTAGTCTCTGCAGTGTGCACAGTTTCCCTGCATTTATCTAGTCTCTGCTGTGTGCAGTTTCCCAGCATTTATCTCGTCTGTGCAGTGTGCAGTTTCCCAGCATTTATCTCGTCTGTGCAGTGTGCACAGTTTCTCAGCATTTAACTAGTCTGTGCAGTGTGCAGAGTTTCCCTGCATTTATCTAGTCTGTGCAGTGTGCACAGTTTCCCTGCATTTATCTAGTCTCTGCAGTGTGCACAGTTTCCCAGCATTTATCTAGTCTGTGCAGGGTGCACAGTTTCTCAGCATTTATCTTGTCTGTGCAGTGTGCACAGTTTCCCAACATTTAATTGTCTCTGCAGTGTGCACTGTTTTCCTGCATTTATCTAGTCTGTGCAGTATGCACTGTTTCCCAGCATTTATCTAGTCTGTGCAGTGTGCACAGTTTCCCAGCATTTATCACGTCTGTGCAGTGTGCACAGTTTCCCAGCATTTATCTAGTCTGTGCAGTGTGCACAGTTTCCCAGCATTTATCTAGTCTGTGCAGGGTGCACAGTTTCCCTGCATTTATCTCGTCTGCGCAATGTGCACAATTTCTCAACATTTATCTAGTCTGTGCAGTGTGCAGTTTCCCTGCATTTATCTAGTCTGTGCAGTGTGCATAATTTCCCAGCATTTTTCTAGTCTGTGCGTTCTGCATAGTTTTCCAGAATTTATCTAGTCTGCGTAGTGTGCACAGCTTCTCAACACTTATCTTGTCTGTGCAGGGTGTGCAGTTTCCCTGCATTTATCTAGTCTGTGCAGTGTGCGCAGTTTCCCTGCATTTATCTAGTCTGTGCACTGTGCACAGTTTCCCAGCATTTATCTAGTCTGTGCAGTGTGCACAGTTTCCCAGCATTTATCTTGTCCCTGCAGTGTGCACTGTTTCCCAGCATTTATCTAGACTGTGCAGAGTGCACAGTTTCCCAGCTTTTATCTTGTCTGTGCAGTGTGCACAGTTTCCCTGCATTTATCTAGTCTGTGCAGTGTGCACAGTTTCTCAGTATTTATCTAGTCTCTGCAGTGTGCACAGTTTCCCTGCATTTATCTAGTCTGTGCAGTGTGCACAGTTTCCCTGCATTTATCTAGTCTGTGCAGTGTGCACAGTTTCCCTGCATTTATCTAGTCTCTGCAGTGTGCACAGTTTCCCAGCATTAATCTAGTCTGTGCAGTGTGCACAGTTTCCCAGCATTTTTCTAGTCTGTGCAGTGTGCAGTTTCCCAGCATTTATCTAGTCTGCACAGTATGCACAGTTTCTCAACATTTATCTTGTCTGTGCAGTGTGCACAGTTTCCCAGCATTTATCTAGACTGTGCAGTGTGCACAGTTTCTCAACATTTTTCTAGTCTGTGCAGTATGCAGTTTCCCAACATTTATCTAGTGTGTGCAGTGTGCACAATTTCTCAACATTTATCTAGTCTGTGCAGTGTGCACAGTTTCCCAGCATTTATCTAGTCTGTGCAGTATGCACTGTCTCCCAACATTTATCTAGTCTGTGCAGTGTCCACAGTTTCCCAGCATTTATCTAGTCTGCGCAGTGTGCAATGTTTTCCAAAATTTATCTAGTCTGTTCAGTGTGTACAGTTTCCCAACATTTATCTAGTCTGTGCAGTCTGCACAGTTTCCCAGCATTTTTCTAGTTTGTGCAGTGTGCACACTTTCCCAGCATTTATCTAGTCTGTGCAGTGTGCACAGTTTCCCAACATTTATCTTGTCTGTGCAGTCTGCACAGTTTCCCTGCATTTATCTAGTCTGTGCAGTGTGCACAGTTTCCCTGCATTTATCTAGTCTGTGCAGTGTGCACCGTTTCCCCGCATTTATCTAGTCTGTGCAGTGTGCACAGTTTCCCAACATTTAGCTAGTCTGTGCAGTGTGCACAATTTCTCAACATTTATCTAGTCTGTGCAGTGTGCACAGTTTCCCAGCATTTATCTTGTCTCTGCAGTGTGCACTGTTTCCCAGCATTTATCTAGACTGTGCAGAGTGCACAGTTTCCCAGCTTTTATCTTGTCTGTGCAGTGTGCACAGTTTCCCAGCATTTATCTAGTCTGTGCAGTGTGCACAGTTTCTCAGTATTTATCTAGTCTCTGCAGTGTGCACAGTTTCCCAGCATTAATCTAGTCTGTGCAGTGTGCACAGTTTCCCAGCATTTTTCTAGTCTGTGCAGTGTGCAGTTTCCCAGCATTTGTCTAGTCTGCACAGTATGCACAGTTTCTCAACATTTATCTTGTCTGTGCAGTGTGCACAGTTTCCCAGCATTTATCTGGACTGTGCAGTGTGCACAGTTTCTCAACATTTTTCTAGTCTGTGCAGTATGCAGTTTCCCAACATTTATCTAGTCTGTGCAGTGTGCACAATTTCTCAACATTTATCTAGTCTGTGCAGTGTGCACAGTTTCCCAGCATTTATCTAGTCTGTGCAGTATGCACAGTCTCCCAACATTTATCTAGTCTGTGCAGTGTCCACAGTTTCCCAGCATTTATCTAGTCTGCGCAGTGTGCAATGTTTTCCAAAATTTATCTAGTCTGTTCAGTGTGTAGTTTCCCAACATTTATCTAGTCTGTGCAGTCTGCCCAGTTTCCCAGCATTTTTCTAGTTTGTGCAGTGTGCACACTTTCCCAGCATTTATCTAGTCAGCACAGTGTGCACAGTTTCCCAACATTCATCTAGTCTGCGCAGTGTGCACAGTTTCCCTGCATTTATCTAGTCTGTGCAGTGTGCACCGTTTCCCCGCATTTATCTAGTCTGTGCAGTGTGCACAGTTTCCCAACATTTATCTAGTCTGTGCAGTGTGCACAATTTCTCAACATTTATCTAGTCTGTGCAGTGTGCACAGTTTCCCAGCATTTATCTTGTCTCTGCAGTGTGCACTGTTTCCCAGCATTTATCTAAACTGTGCAGAGTGCAGTTTCCCAGCTTTTATCTTGTCTGTGCAGTGTGCACAGTTTCCCAGTATTTCTCTAGTCTCTGCAGTGTGCACAGTTTCCCTGCATTGATCTAGTCTGTGCAGTGTGCACAGTTTCCCTGCATTTATCTAGTCTGTGCAGTGTGCACAGTTTCCCTGCATTTATCTAGTCTCTGCAGTGTGCACAGTTTCCCAGCATTAATCTAGTCTGTGCAGTGTGCACAGTTTCCCAGCATTTATCTAGTCTGTGCAGTGTGCACAGTTTCCCAGCATTTATCTAGTCTGCACAGTGTGCAGTTTCCCAACATTTATCTAGTCTGAGCAGTGTGCAGTTTCCCAACATTTATCTAGTCTGTGCAGTGTGCACAGTTTCCCTGCATTTATCTAGTCTGTGCAGTGTGCACTGTTTCCCACCATTTATCTAGTCTGTGCAGTGTGCACAGTTTCCCTGCATTTATCTATTCTGTGCAGTGTGCACAGTTTCCCAGCATTTATCTAGTCTGTGCAGTGTGCACAGTTTCCCTGCATTTATCTAGTCTCTGCAGTGTGCAGTTTCCCAGCATTTATCTAGTCTGTGCAGTGTGCACAGTTTCCCAGCTTTGATCTAGTCTGTGCAGTGTGCACTGTTTCCCTGCATTTATCTAGTCTGTGCAGTGTGCACAGTTTCCCAGCATTTAGCTAGTCTGTGCAGTGTGCACAGTTTCCCAGCATTTATCTAGTCTCTGCAGTGTGCAGTTTCCCAGCATTTATCTCGTCTGTGCTGTGTGCACAGTTTCCCAGCATTTATCTCGTCTGTGCAGTGTGCACAGTTTCTCAGCATTTAACTAGTCTGTGCAGTGTGCAGAGTTTCCCTGCATTTATCTAGTCTGTGCAGTGTGCACAGTTTCCCTGCATTTATCTAGTCTGTGCAGTGTGCACAGTTTCCCAGCATTTATCTAGTCTGTGCAGGGTGCACAGTTTCTCAGCATTTATCTTGTCTGTGCAGTGTGCACAGTTTCCCAACATTTAATTGTCTCTGCAGTGTGCACTGTTTCCCAGCATTTATCTAGTCTGTGCAGTATGCACTGTTTCCCAGCATTTATCTAGTCTGTGCCGTGTGCACAGTTTCCCAGCATTTATCTAGTCTGTGCAGTGTGCACAGTTTCCCTGCATTTATCTAGTCTGTGCAGTGTGCACAGTTTCCCTGCATTTATCTAGTCTCTGCAGTGTGCACAGTTTCCCAGCATTAATCTAGTCTGTGCAGTGTGCACAGTTTCCCAGCATTTATCTAGTCTGTGCAGTGTGCACAGTTTCCCAGCATTTATCTAGTCTGCACAGTGTGCAGTTTCCCAACATTTATCTAGTCTGAGCAGTGTGCAGTTTCCCAACATTTATCTAGTCTGTGCAGTGTGCACAGTTTCCCTGCATTTATCTAGTCTGTGCAGTGTGCACAGTTTCCCACCATTTATCTAGTCTGTGCAGTGTGCACAGTTTCCCTGCATTTATCTAGTCTGTGCAGTGTGCACAGTTTCCCAGCATTTATCTAGTCTGTGCAGTGTGCACAGTTTCCCTGCATTTATCTAGTCTCTGCAGTGTGCAGTTTCCCAGCATTTATCTAGTCTGTGCAGTGTGCACAGTTTCCCAGCTTTGATCTAGTCTGTGCAGTGTGCACTGTTTCCCTGCATTTATCTAGTCTGTGCAGTGTGCACAGTTTCCCAGCATTTAGCTAGTCTGTGCAGTGTGCACAGTTTCCCAGCATTTATCTAGTCTCTGCAGTGTGCAGTTTCCCAGCATTTATCTCGTCTGTGCAGTGTGCACAGTTTCCCAGCATTTATCTCGTCTGTGCAGTGTGCACAGTTTCTCAGCATTTAACTAGTCTGTGCAGTGTGCAGAGTTTCCCTGCATTTATCTAGTCTGTGCAGTGTGCACAGTTTCCCTGCATTTATCTAGTCTGTGCAGTGTGCACAGTTTCCCAGCATTTATCTAGTCTGTGCAGGGTGCACAGTTTCTCAGCATTTATCTTGTCTGTGCAGTGTGCACAGTTTCCCAACATTTAATTGTCTCTGCAGTGTGCACTGTTTCCCAGCATTTATCTAGTCTGTGCAGTATGCACTGTTTCCCAGCATTTATCTAGTCTGTGCCGTGTGCACAGTTTCCCAGCATTTATCTAGTCTGTGCAGTGTGCACAGTTTCCCAGCATTTATCTCGTCTGTGCAGTGTGCACAGTTTCTCAACATTTATCTAGTCTGTGCAGTGTGCACAGTTTCCCAGCATTTATCTAGTCTGAGCAGGGTGCACAGTTTCCCAGCATCTTTCTAGTCTGTGCGTTCTGCATAGTTTCCCAGAATTTATCTAGTCTGCGTAGTGTGCACAGTTTCTCAACACTTATCTTGTCTGTGCAGTGTGTGCAGTTTCCCTGCATTTATCTTGTCTGTGCAGTGTGCACAGTTTCCCAACTTTTAATTGTCTCTGCAGTGTGCACTGTTTCCCAGCATTTATCTAGTCTGTGCAGTGTGCACTGTTTCCCAGCATTTATCTAGTCTGTGCAGGGTGCACAGTTTCCCTGCATTTATCTCGTCTGCGCAATGTGCACAATTTCTCAACATTTATCTAGTCTGTGCAGTGTGCAGTTTCCCTGCATTTATCTAGTCTGTGCAGTGTGCATAATTTCCCAGCATTTTTCTAGTCTGTGCGTTCTGCATAGTTTCCCAGAATTTATCTAGTCTGCGTAGTGTGCACAGTTTCTCAACACTTATCTTGTCTGTGCAGTGTGTGCAGTTTCCCTGCATTTATCTAGTCTGTGCAGTGTGCGCAGTTTCCCTGCATTTATCTAGTCTGTGCACTGTGCACAGTTTCCCAGCATTTATCTAGTCTGTGCAGTGTGCACAATTTCCCTGCATTTATCTAGTCTGTGCAGTGTGCACAGTTTCCCAGCATTTATCTAGTCTGTGCAGTGTGCACAGTTTCCCAGCATTTATCTAGTCTGTGCAGAGTGCACAGTTTCCCTGCTTTTATCTTGTCTGTGCAGTGTGCACAGTTTCCCAGCATTTATCTAGTCTGTGCAGTGTGCACAGTTTCTCAGTATTTATCTAGTCTGTGCAGTGTGCACAGTTTCCCTGCATTGATCTAGTCTGTGCAGTGTGCACAGTTTCCCTGCATTTATCTAGTCTGTGCAGTGTGCACAGTTTCCCTGCATTTATCTAGTCTCTGCAGTGTGCACAGTTTCCCAGCATTAATCTAGTCTGTGCAGTGTGCACAGTTTCCCAGCATTTTTCTAGTCTGTGCAGTGTGCAGTTTCCCAGCATTTATCTAGTCTGCACAGTATGCACAGTTTCTCAACATTTATCTTGTCTGTGCAGTGTGCACAGTTTCCCAGCATTTATCTAGACTGTGCAGTGTGCACAGTTTCTCAACATTTTTCTAGTCTGTGCAGTATGCAGTTTCCCAACATTTATCTAGTCTGTGCAGTGTGCACAATTTCTCAACATTTATCTAGTCTGTGCAGTGTGCACAGTTTCCCAGCATTTATCTAGTCTGTGCAGTATGCACAGTCTCCCAACATTTATCTAGTCTGTGCAGTGTCCACAGTTTCCCAGCATTTATCTAGTCTGCGCAGTGTGCAATGTTTTCCAAAATTTATCTAGTCTGTTCAGTGTGTACAGTTTCCCAACATTTATCTAGTCTGTGCAGTCTGCACAGTTTCCCAGCATTTTTCTAGTTTGTGCAGTGTGCACACTTTCCCAGCATTTATCTAGTCTGTGCAGTGTGCACAGTTTCCCAACATTTATCTTGTTTGTGCAGTCTGCACAGTTTCCCTGCATTTATCTAGTCAGTGCAGTGTGCACAGTTTCCCTGCATTTATCTAGTCTGTGCAGTGTGCACCGTTTCCCAGCATTTATCTAGTCTGTGCAGTGTGCACAGTTTCCCAGCATTTATCTAGTCTGTGCAGTGTGCACAGTTTCCCAGCATTTATCTAGTCTGCACAGTGTGCAGTTTCCCAACATTCATCTAGTCTGTGCAGTGTGCACAGTTTCCCTGCATTTATCTAGTCTGTGCAGTGTGCACAGTTTCCCTGCATTTATCTAGTCTGTGCAGTGTGCACCGTTTCCCCGCATTTATCTAGTCTGTGCAGTGTGCACAGTTTCCCAACATTTATCTAGTCTGTGCAGTGTGCACAATTTCTCAACATTTATCTAGTCTGTGCAGTGTGCACAGTTTCCCAGCATTTATCTTGTCTCTGCAGTGTGCACTGTTTCCCAGCATTTATCTAGACTGTGCAGAGTGCAGTTTCCCAGCTTTTATCTTGTCTGTGCAGTGTGCACAGTTTCCCAGCATTTATCTAGTCTGTGCAGTGTGCACAGTTTCTCAGTATTTATCTAGTCTCTGCAGTGTGCACAGTTTCCCTGCATTTATCTAGTCTGTGAAGTGTGCACAGTTTCCCTGCATTTATCTAGTCTGTGCAGTGTGCATAGTTTCCCAGCATTTATCTAGTCTGTGCAGTGTGCACAGTTTCCCTGCATTTATCTAGTCTGCTCAGTGTGCAGTTTCCCAACATTTATCTAGTCTGAGCAGTGTGCAGTTTCCCAACATTTATCTAGTCTGTGCAGTGTGCACAGTTTCCCTGCATTTATCTAGTCTGTGCAGTGTGCACTGTTTCCCAGCATTTATCTAGTCTGTGCAGTGTGCACAGTTTCCCTGCATTTATCTAGTCTGTGCAGTGTGCACAGTTTCCCTGCATTTATCTAGTCTGTGCAGTGTGCACCGTTTCCCAGCATTTATCTAGTCTGTGCAGTGTGCACAGTTTCCCTGCATTTATCTAGTCTCTGCAGTGTGCACCGTTTCCCAGCATTTATCTAGTCTGTGCAGTGTGCACAGTTTCCCAGCTTTTATCTAGTCTGTGCAGTGTGCACAGTTTCCCTGCATTTATCTAGTCTCTGCAGTGTGCACCGTTTCCCAGCATTTATCTAGTCTGTGCAGTGTGCACAGTTTCCCAGCATTTTTCTAGTCTGTGCAGTGTGCACAGTTTCCCTGCATTTATCTAGTCTGCACAGTGTGCAGTTTCCCAACATTCATCTAGTCTGCGCAGTGTGCACAGTTTCTCAGCATTTATCTAGTCTGTGCAGTGTGCACAGTTTCCCTGCATTTATCTAGTCTGAGCAGTGTGCACCGTTTCCCAGCATTTATCTAGTCTGTGCAGTGTGCACAGTTTCCCAACATTTTTCTAGTCTGTGCAGTGTGCACAATTTCTCAACATTTATCTAGTCTGTGCAGTGTGCACAGTTTCCCAGCATTTATCTTGTCTCTGCAGTGTGCACTGTTTCCCAGCATTTATCTAGACTGTGCAGAGTGCACAGTTTCCCAACTTTTATCTTGTCTGTGCAGTGTGCACAGTTTCCCAGCATTTATCTAGTCTGTGCAGTGTGCACAGTTTCTCAGTATTTATCTAGTCTCTGCAGTGTGCACAGTTTCCCTGCATTTATCTAGTCTGTGCAGTGTGCACAGTTTCCCTGCATTTATCTAGTCTGTGCAGTGTGCACAGTTTCCCTGCATTTATCTAGTCTCTGCAGTGTGCACAGTTTCCCAGCATTAATCTAGTCTGTGCAGTGTGCACAGTTTCCCAGCATTTTTCTAGTCTCTGCAGTGTGCAGTTTCCCAGCATTTATCTAGTCTGCACAGTATGCACAGTTTCTCAACATTTATCTTGTCTGTGCAGTGTGCACAGTTTCCCAGCATTTATCTAGACTGTGCAGTGTGCACAGTTTCTCAACATTTATCTTGTCTGTGCAGTGTGCACAGTTTCCCAGCAATTATCTAGACTGTGCAGTGTGCACAGTTTCTCAACATTTTTCTAGTCTGTGCAGTATGCAGTTTCCCAACATTTATCTAGTCTGTGCAGTGTGCACAATTTCTCAACATTTATCTAGTCTGTGCAGTGTGCACAGTTTCCCAGCATTTATCTAGTCTGTGCAGTATGCACAGTCTCCCAACATTTATCTAGTCTGTGCAGTGTCCACAGTTTCCCAGCATTTATCTAGTCTGCGCAGTGTGCAATGTTTTCCAAAATTTATCTAGTCTGTTCAGTGTGTACAGTTTCCCAACATTTATCTAGTCTGTGCAGTCTGCACAGTTTCCCAGCATTTTTCTAGTCTGTGCAGTGTGCACACTTTCCCAGCATTTATCTAGTCTGTGCAGTGTGCACAGTTTCCCAACATTTATCTTGTTTGTGCAGTCTGCACAGTTTCCCTGCATTTATCTAGTCTGTGCAGTGTGCACAGTTTCCCTGCATTTATCTAGTCTGTGCAGTGTGCACCGTTTCCCAGCATTTATCTAGTCTGTGCAGTGTGCACAGTTTCCCAGCATTTATCTAGTCTGTGCAGTGTGCACAGTTTCCCAGCATTTATCTAGTCTGCACAGTGTGCAGTTTCCCAACATTCATCTAGTCTGCGCAGTGTGCACAGTTTCCCTGCATTTATCTAGTCTGTGCAGTGTGCACAGTTTCCCTGCATTTATCTAGTCTGTGCAGTGTGCACCGTTTCCCCGCATTTATCTAGTCTGTGCAGTGTGCACAGTTTCCCAACATTTATCTAGTCTGTGCAGTGTGCACAATTTCTTAACATTTATCTAGTCTGTGCAGTGTTCACAGTTTCCCAGCATTTATCTTGTCTCTGCAGTGTGCACTGTTTCCCAGCATTTATCTAGACTGTGCAGAGTGCACAGTTTCCCAGCTTTTATCTTGTCTGTGCAGTGTGCACAGTTTCCCAGCATTTATCTAGTCTGTGCAGTGTGCACAGTTTCTCAGTATTTATCTAGTCTCTGCAGTGTGCACAGTTTCCCTGCATTTATCTAGTCTGTGCAGTGTGCACAGTTTCCCTGCATTTATGTAGTCTCTGCAGTGTGCACAGTTTCCCAGCAGTAATCTAGTCTGTGCAGTGTGCATAGTTTCCCAGCATTTATCTAGTCTGTGCAGTGTGCACAGTTTCCCTGCATTTATCTAGTCTGCACAGTGTGCAGTTTCCCAACATTTATCTAGTCTGAGCAGTGTGCAGTTTCCCAACATTTATCTAGTCTGTGCAGTGTGCACAGTTTCCCTGCATTTATCTAGTCTGTGCAGTGTGCACAGTTTCCCAGCATTTATCTAGTCTGTGCAGTGTGCACAGTTTCCCTGCATTTATCTAGTCTTTGCAGTGTGCACAGTTTCCCAGCATTTATCTAGTCTGTGCAGTGTGCACAGTTTCCCTGCATTTATCTAGTCTCTGCAGTGTGCACCGTTTCCCAGCATTTATCTAGTCTGTGCAGTGTGCACAGTTTCCCAGCATTTATCTAGTCTGTGCAGTGTGCACAGTTTCCCTGCATTTATCTAGTCTGCACTGTGTGCAGTTTCCCAACATTCATCTAGTCTGCGCAGTGTGCACAGTTTCTCAGCATTTATCTAGTCTGTGCAGTGTGCACAGTTTCCCTGCATTTATCTAGTCTGAGCAGTGTGCACCGTTTCCCAGCATTTATCTAGTCTGTGCAGTGTGCACAGTTTCCCAACATTTTTCTAGTCTGTGCAGTGTGCACAATTTCTCAACATTTATCTAGTCTGTGCAGTGTGCACAGTTTCCCAGCATTTATCTTGTCTCTGCAGTGTGCACTGTTTCCCAGCATTTATCTAGACTGTGCAGAGTGCACAGTTTCCCAGCTTTTATCTTGTCTGTGCAGTGTGCACAGTTTCCCAGCATTTATCTAGTCTGTGCAGTGTGCACAGTTTCTCAGTATTTATCTAGTCTCTGCAGTGTGCACAGTTTCCCAGCATTTATCTAGTCTGTGCAGTGTGCACAGTTTCCCTGCATTTATCTAGTCTGTGCAGTGTGCACAGTTTCCCTGCATTCATCTAGTCTCTGCAGTGTGCACAGTTTCCCAGCATTAATCTAGTCTGTGCAGTGTGCACAGTTTCGCAGCATTTTTCTAGTCTGTGCAGTGTGCAGTTTCCCAGCATTTATCTAGTCTGCACAGTATGCACAGTTTCTCAACATTCATCTTGTCTGTGCAGTGTGCACAGTTTCCCAGCATTTATCTAGTCTGTGCAGTGTGCACAGTTTCTCAACATTTTTCTAGTCTGTGCAGTATGCAGTTTCCCAACATTTATCTAGTCTGTGCAGTGTGCACAATTTCTCAACATTTATCTAGTCTGTGCAGTGTGCACAGTTTCCCAGCATTTATCTAGTCTGTGCAGTATGCACAGTCTCCCAACATTTATCTAGTCTGTGCAGTGTCCACAGTTTCCCAGCATTTATCTAGTCTGCGCTGTGTGCAATGTTTTCCAAAATTTATCTAGTCTGTTCAGTGTGTACAGTTTCCCAACATTTATTTGGTCTGTGCAGTCTGCAGTTTCCCAGCATTTTCCTAGTTTGTGCAGTGTGCACACTTTCCCAGCATTTATCTAGTCTGTGCAGTGTGCACAGTTTCCCAACATTTATCTTGTCTGTGCAGTCTGCACAGTTTCCCTGCATTTATCTAGTCTGTGCAGTGTGCACAGTTTCCCTGCATTTATCTAGTCTGTGCAGTGTGCACCGTTTCCCAGCATTTATCTAGTCTGTGCAGTGTGCACAGTTTCCCAGCATTTATCTAGTCTGTGCAGTGTGCACAGTTTCCCAGCATTTATCTAGTCTGCACAGTGTGCAGTTTCCCAACATTCATCTAGTCTGCGCAGTGTGCACAGTTTCCCTGCATTTATCTAGTCTGTGCAGTGTGCACCGTTTCCCCGCATTTATCTAGCCTGTGCAGTGTGCACAGTTTCCCAACATTTATCTAGTCTGTGCAGTGTGCACAATTTCTCAACATTTATCTAGTCTGTGCAGTGTGCACAGTTTCCCAGCATTTATCTTGTCTCTGCAGTGTGCACTGTTTCCCAGCATTTATCTAGACTGTGCAGAGTGCACAGTTTCCCAGCTTTTATCTTGTCTGTGCAGTGTGCACAGTTTCCCAGCATTTATCTAGTCTGTGCAGTGTGCACAGTTTCTCAGTATTTATCTAGTCTCTGCAGTGTGCACAGTTTCCCTGCATTGATCTACTCTGTGCAGTGTGCACAGTTTCCCTGCATTTATCTAGTCTGTGCAGTGTGCACAGTTTCCCTGCATTTATCTAGTCTCTGCAGTGTGCACAGTTTCCCTGCATTGATCTAGTCTGTGCAGTGTGCACAGTTTCCCTGCATTGATCTAGTCTGTGCAGTGTGCACAGTTTCCCTGCATTTATCTAGTCTGTGCAGTGTGCACAGTTTCCCTGCATTTATCTAGTCTGTGCAGTGTGCACAGTTTCCCAGCATTAATCTAGTCTGTGCAGTGTGCACAGTTTCCCAGCATTAATCTAGTCTGTGCAGTGTGCACAGTTTCCCTGCATTTATCTAGTCTGTGCAGTGTGCACAGTTTCCCAGCATTAATCTAGTCTGTGCAGTGTGCAGTTTCCCAGCATTTTTCTAGTCTGTGCAGTGTGTAGTTTCCCAGCATTTATCTAGTCTGCACAGTATGCACAGTTTCTCAACATTTATCTTGTCTGTGCAGTGTGCACAGTTTCCCAGCATTTATCTAGACTGTGCAGTGTGCACAGTTTCTCAACATTTTTCTAGTCTGTGCAGTATGCAGTTTCCCAACATTTATCTAGTCTGTGCAGTGTGCACAATTTCTCAACATTTATCTAGTCTGTGCAGTGTGCACAGTTTCCCAGCATTTATCTAGTCTGTGCAGTATGCACAGTCTCCCAACATTTATCTAGTCTGTGCAGTGTCCACAGTTTCCCAGCATTTATCTAGTCTGCGCAGTGTGCAATGTTTTCCAAAATTTATCTAGTCTGTTCAGTGTGTAGTTTCCCAACATTTATCTAGACTGTGCAGTGTGCACAGTTTCTCAACATTTTTCTAGTCTGTGCAGTATGCAGTTTCCCAACATTTATCTAGTGTGTGCAGTGTGCACAATTTCTCAACATTTATCTAGTCTGTGCAGTGTGCACAGTTTCCCAGCATTTATCTAGTCTGTGCAGTATGCACAGTCTCCCAACATTTATCTAGTCTGTGCAGTGTCCACAGTTTCCCAGCATTTATCTAGTCTGCGCAGTGTGCAATGTTTTCCAAAATTTATCTAGTCTGTTCAGTGTGTACAGTTTCCCAACATTTATCTAGTCTGTGCAGTCTGCACAGTTTCCCAGCATTTTTCTAGTCTGTGCAGTGTGCACACTTTCCCAGCATTTATCTAGTCTGTGCAGTGTGCACAGTTTCCCAACATTTATCTTGTTTGTGCAGTCTGCACAGTTTCCCTGCATTTATCTAGTCTGTGCAGTGTGCACAGTTTCCCTGCATTTATCTAGTCTGTGCAGTGTGCACCGTTTCCCAGCATTTATCTAGTCTGTGCAGTGTGCACAGTTTCCCAGCATTTATCTAGTCTGTGCAGTGTGCACAGTTTCCCAGCATTTATCTAGTCTGCACAGTGTGCAGTTTCCCAACATTCATCTAGTCTGTGCAGTGTGCACAGTTTCCCTGCATTTATCTAGTCTGTGCAGTGTGCACAGTTTCCCTGCATTTATCTAGTCTGTGCAGTGTGCACCGTTTCCCCGCATTTATCTAGTCTGTGCAGTGTGCACAGTTTCCCAACATTTATCTAGTCTGTGCAGTGTGCACAGTTTCTCAGCATTTATCTAGTCTGTGCAGTGTGCACAGTTTCCCAACATTTATCTTGTCTCTGCAGTGTGCACTGTTTCCCAGCATTTATCTAGACTGTGCAGAGTGCACAGTTTCTCAGCTTTTATCTTGTCTGTGCAGTGTGCACAGTTTCCCAGCATTTATCTAGTCTGTGCAGTGTGCACAGTTTCTCAGTATTTATCTTGTCTGTGCAGTGTGCACAGTTTCCCTGCATTTATCTAGTCTGTGCAGTGTGCACAGTTTCCCTGCATTTATCTAGTCTCTGCAGTGTGCACAGTTTCCCAGCAGTAATCTAGTCTGTGCAGTGTGCACAGTTTCCCAGCATTTATCTAGTCTGTGCAGTGTGCACAGTTTCCCTGCATTTATCTAGTCTGCACAGTGTGCAGTTTCCCAACATTTATCTAGTCTGTGCAGTGTGCACAGTTTCCCAACATTTATCTAGTCTGTGCAGTGTGCACAGTTTCCCTGCATTTATCTAGTCTGTGCAGTGTGCACTGTTTCCCAGCATTTATCTAGTCTGTGCAGTGTGCACAGTTTCCCTGCATTTATCTAGTCTTTGCAGTGTGCACAGTTTCCCAGCATTTATCTAGTCTGTGCAGTGTGCACAGTTTCCCTGCATTTATCTAGTCTCTGCAGTGTGCACCGTTTCCCAGCATTTATCTAGTCTGTGCAGTGTGCACAGTTTCCCAGCATTTATCTAGTCTGTGCAGTGTGCACAGTTTCCCTGCATTTATCTAGTCTGCACAGTGTGCAGTTTCCCAACATTCATCTAGTCTGCGCAGTGTGCACAGTTTCTCAGCATTTATCTAGTCTGTGCAGTGTGCACAGTTTCCCTGCATTTATCTAGTCTGAGCAGTGTGCACCGTTTCCCAGCATTTATCTAGTCTGTGCAGTGTGCACAGTTTCCCAACATTTTTCTAGTCTGTGCAGTGTGCACAATTTCTCAACATTTATCTAGTCTGTGCAGTGTGCACAGTTTCCCAGCATTTATCTTGTCTCTGCAGTGTGCACTGTTTCCCAGCATTTATCTAGACTGTGCAGAGTGCACAGTTTCCCAGCTTTTATCTTGTCTGTGCAGTGTGCACAGTTTCCCAGCATTTATCTAGTCTGTGCAGTGTGCACAGTTTCTCAGTATTTATCTAGTCTCTGCAGTGTGCACAGTTTCCCAGCATTTATCTAGTCTGTGCAGTGTGCACAGTTTCCCTGCATTTATCTAGTCTGTGCAGTGTGCACAGTTTCCCTGCATTTATCTAGTCTCTGCAGTGTGCACAGTTTCCCAGCATTAATCTAGTCTGTGCAGTGTGCACAGTTTCGCAGCATTTTTCTAGTCTGTGCAGTGTGCAGTTTCCCAGCATTTATCTAGTCTGCACAGTATGCACAGTTTCTCAACATTCATCTTGTCTGTGCAGTGTGCACAGTTTCCCAGCATTTATCTAGACTGTGCAGTGTGCACAGTTTCTCAACATTTTTCTAGTCTGTGCAGTATGCAGTTTCCCAACATTTATCTAGTCTGTGCAGTGTGCACAATTTCTCAACATTTATCTAGTCTGTGCAGTGTGCACAGTTTCCCAGCATTTATCTAGTCTGTGCAGTATGCACAGTCTCCCAACATTTATCTAGTCTGTGCAGTGTCCACAGTTTCCCAGCATTTATCTAGTCTGCGCTGTGTGCAATGTTTTCCAAAATTTATCTAGTCTGTTCAGTGTGTACAGTTTCCCAACATTTATCTAGTCTGTGCAGTCTGCAGTTTCCCAGCATTTTTCTAGTTTGTGCAGTCTGCACAGTTTCCCTGCATTTATCTAGTCTGTGCAGTGTGCACAGTTTCCCTGCATTTATCTAGTCTGTGCAGTGTGCACCGTTTCCCAGCATTTATCTAGTCTGTGCAGTGTGCACAGTTTCCCAGCATTTATCTAGTCTGTGCAGTGTGCACAGTTTCCCAGCATTTATCTAGTCTGCACAGTGTGCAGTTTCCCAACATTCATCTAGTCTGCGCAGTGTGCACAGTTTCCCTGCATTTATCTAGTCTGTGCAGTGTGCACCGTTTCCCCGCATTTATCTAGCCTGTGCAGTGTGCACAGTTTCCCAACATTTATCTAGTCTGTGCAGTGTGCACAATTTCTCAACATTTATCTAGTCTGTGCAGTGTGCACAGTTTCCCAGCATTTATCTTGTCTCTGCAGTGTGCACTGTTTCCCAGCATTTATCTAGACTGTGCAGAGTGCACAGTTTCCCAGCTTTTATCTTGTCTGTGCAGTGTGCACAGTTTCCCAGCATTTATCTAGTCTGTGCAGTGTGCACAGTTTCTCAGTATTTATCTAGTCTCTGCAGTGTGCACAGTTTCCCTGCATTGATCTACTCTGTGCAGTGTGCACAGTTTCCCTGCATTTATCTAGTCTGTGCAGTGTGCACAGTTTCCCTGCATTTATCTAGTCTCTGCAGTGTGCACAGTTTCCCTGCATTGATCTAGTCTGTGCAGTGTGCACAGTTTCCCTGCATTGATCTAGTCTGTGCAGTGTGCACAGTTTCCCTGCATTTATCTAGTCTGTGCAGTGTGCACAGTTTCCCTGCATTTATCTAGTCTGTGCAGTGTGCACAGTTTCCCAGCATTAATCTAGTCTGTGCAGTGTGCACAGTTTCCCAGCATTAATCTAGTCTGTGCAGTGTGCACAGTTTCCCTGCATTTATCTAGTCTGTGCAGTGTGCACAGTTTCCCAGCATTAATCTAGTCTGTGCAGTGTGCACAGTTTCCCAGCATTTTTCTAGTCTGTGCAGTGTGTAGTTTCCCAGCATTTATCTAGTCTGCACAGTATGCACAGTTTCTCAACATTTATCTTGTCTGTGCAGTGTGCACAGTTTCCCAGCATTTATCTAGACTGTGCAGTGTGCACAGTTTCTCAACATTTTTCTAGTCTGTGCAGTATGCAGTTTCCCAACATTTATCTAGTCTGTGCAGTGTGCACAATTTCTCAACATTTATCTAGTCTGTGCAGTGTGCACAGTTTCCCAGCATTTATCTAGTCTGTGCAGTATGCACAGTCTCCCAACATTTATCTAGTCTGTGCAGTGTCCACAGTTTCCCAGCATTTATCTAGTCTGCGCAGTGTGCAATGTTTTCCAAAATTTATCTAGTCTGTTCAGTGTGTAGTTTCCCAACATTTATCTAGTCTGTGCAGTCTGCCCAGTTTCCCAGCATTTTTCTAGTTTGTGCAGTGTGCACACTTTCCCAGCATTTATCTAGTCTGTGCAGTGTGCACAGTTTCCCAACATTTATCTTGTCTGTGCAGTCTGCACAGTTTCCCTGCATTTATCTAGTCTGTGCAGTGTGCACAGTTTCCCTGCATTTATCTAGTCTGTGCAGTGTGCACCGTTTCCCAGCATTTATCTAGTCTGTGCAGTGTGCACAGTTTCCCAGCATTTATCTAGTCTGCACAGTGTGCAGTTTCCCAACATTCATCTAGTCTGCGCAGTGTGCACAGTTTCCCTGCATTTATCTAGTCTGTGCAGTGTGCACAGTTTCCCTGCATTTATCTAGTCTGTGCAGTGTGCACCGTTTCCCCGCATTTATCTAGTCTGTGCAGTGTGCACAGTTTCCCAACATTTATCTAGTCTGTGCAGTGTGCACAATTTCTCAACATTTATCTAGTCTGTGCAGTGTGCACAGTTTCCCAGCATTTATCTTGTCTCTGCAGTGTGCACTGTTTCCCAGCATTTATCTAAACTGTGCAGAGTGCAGTTTCCCAGCTTTTATCTTGTCTGTGCAGTGTGCACAGTTTCTCAGTATTTCTCTAGTCTCTGCAGTGTGCACAGTTTCCCTGCATTTATCTAGTCTGTGCAGTGTGCACAGTTTCCCTGCATTTATCTAGTCTGTGCAGTGTGCACAGTTTCCCTGCATTTATCTAGTCTCTGCAGTGTGCACAGTTTCCCAGCATTAATCTAGTCTGTGCAGTGTGCACAGTTTCCCAGCATTTATCTAGTCTGTGCAGTGTGCACAGTTTCCCAGCATTTATCTAGTCTGCACAGTGTGCAGTTTCCCAACATTTATCTAGTCTGAGCAGTGTGCAGTTTCCCAACATTTATCTAGTCTGTACAGTGTGCACAGTTTCCCTGCATTTATCTAGTCTGTGCAGTGTGCACTGTTTCCCACCATTTATCTAGTCTGTGCAGTGTGCACAGTTTCCCACCATTTATCTAGTCTGTGCAGTGTGCACAGTTTCCCAGCATTTATCTAGTCTGTGCAGTGTGCACAGTTTCCCTGCATTTATCTGGTCTCTGCAGTGTGCACAGTTTCCCTGCATTTATCTAGTCTCTGCAGTGTGCAGTTTCCCAGCATTTATCTAGTCTGTGCAGTGTGCACAGTTTCCCAGCATTGATCTAGTCTGTGCAGTGTGCACTGTTTCCCTGCATTTATCTAGTCTGTGCAGTGTGCACAGTTTCCCAGCATTTAGCTAGTCTGTGCAGTGTGCACAGTTTCCCTGCATTTATCTAGTCTCTGCAGTGTGCAGTTTCCCAGCATTTATCTCGTCTGTGCAGTGTGCACAGTTTCCCAGCATTTATCTCGTCTGTGCAGTGTGCACAGTTTCTCAGCATTTATCTAGTCTGTGCAGTGTGCAGAGTTTCCCTGCATTTATCTAGTCTGTGCAGTGTGCACAGTTTCCCTGCATTTATCTAGTCTGTGCAGTGTGCACAGTTTCCCTGCATTTATCTAGTCTGTGCAGTGTGCACCGTTTCCCAGCATTTATCTAGTCTGTGTAGTGTGCACAGTTTCCCAACATTTATCTAGTCTGTGCAGTGTGCACAGTTTTTCAGCATTTATCTTGTCTGTGCAGTGTGCACAGTTTCCCAGCATTTATCTTGTCTCTGCAGTGTGCACTGTTTCCCAGCATTTATCTAGACTGTGCAGAGTGCACAGTTTCCCAGCTTTTATCTTGTCTGTGCAGTGTGCACAGTTTCCCAGCATTTATCTAGTCTCTGCAGTGTGCACAGTTTCCCTGCATTGATCTAGTCTGTGCAGTGTGCACAGTTTCCCTGCATTTATCTAGTCTGTGCAGTGTGCACAGTTTCCCTGCATTTATCTAGTCTCTGCAGTGTGCACAGTTTCCCAGCATTAATCTAGTCTGTGCAGTGTGCACAGTTTCCCAGCATTTTTCTAGTCTGTGCAGTGTGCAGTTTCCCAGCATTTATCTAGTCTGCACAGTATGCACAGTTTCTCAACATTTATCTTGTCTGTGCAGTGTGCACAGTTTCCCAGCATTTATCTAGACTGTGCAGTGTGCACAGTTTCTCAACATTTTTCTAGTCTGTGCAGTATGCAGTTTCCCAACATTTATCTAGTCTGTGCAGTGTGCACAATTTCTCAACATTTATCTAGTCTGTGCAGTGTGCACAGTTTCCCAGCATTTATCTAGTCTGTGCAGTATGCACAGTCTCCCAACATTTATCTAGTCTGTGCAGTGTCCACAGTTTCCCAGCATTTATCTAGTCTGCGCAGTGTGCAATGTTTTCCAAAATTTATCTAGTCTGTTCAGTGTGTAGGTTCCCAACATTTATCTAGTCTGTGCAGTCTGCCCAGTTTCCCAGCATTTATCTAGTCTGAGCAGTGTGCAGTTTCCCAACATTTATCTAGTCTGTGCAGTGTGCACAGTTTCCCTGCATTTATCTAGTCTGTGCAGTGTGCACTGTTTCCCAGCATTTATCTAGTCTGTGCAGTGTGCACAGTTTCCCTGCATTTATCTAGTCTTTGCAGTGTGCACAGTTTCCCAGCATTTATCTAGTCTGTGCAGTGTGCACAGTTTCCCTGAATTTATCTAGTCTCTGCAGTGTGCACCGTTTCCCAGCATTTATCTAGTCTGTGCAGTGTGCACAGTTTCCCAGCATTTATCTAGTCTGTGCAGTGTGCACAGTTTCCCTGCATTTATCTAGTCTGCACAGTGTGCAGTTTTTCAACATTCATCTAGTCTGCGCAGTGTGCACAGTTTCTCAGCATTTATCTAGTCTGTGCAGTGTGCACAGTTTCCCTGCATTTATCTAGTCTGAGCAGTGTGCACCGTTTCCCAGCATTTATCTAGCCTGTGCAGTGTGCACAGTTTCCCAACATTTTTCTAGTCTGTGCAGTGTGCACAATTTCTCAACATTTATCTAGTCTGTGCAGTGTGCACAGTTTCCCAGCATTTATCTTGTCTCTGCAGTGTGCACTGTTTCCCAGCATTTATCTAGACTGTGCAGAGTGCACAGTTTCCCAGCTTTTATCTTGTCTGTGCAGTGTGCACAGTTTCCCAGCATTTATCTAGTCTGTGCAGTGTGCACAGTTTCTCAGTATTTATCTAGTCTCTGCAGTGTGCACAGTTTCCCAGCATTTATCTAGTCTGTGCAGTGTGCACAGTTTCCCTGCATTTATCTAGTCTGTGCAGTGTGCACAGTTTCCCTGCATTCATCTAGTCTCTGCAGTGTGCACAGTTTCCCAGCATTAATCTAGTCTGTGCAGTGTGCACAGTTTCGCAGCATTTTTCTAGTCTGTGCAGTGTGCAGTTTCCCAGCATTTATCTAGTCTGCACAGTATGCACAGTTTCTCAACATTCATCTTGTCTGTGCAGTGTGCACAGTTTCCCAGCATTTATCTAGACTGTGCAGTGTGCACAGTTTCTCAACATTTTTCTAGTCTGTGCAGTATGCAGTTTCCCAACATTTATCTAGTCTGTGCAGTGTGCACAATTTCTCAACATTTATCTAGTCTGTGCAGTGTGCACAGTTTCCCAGCATTTATCTAGTCTGTGCAGTATGCACAGTCTCCCAACATTTATCTAGTCTGTGCAGTGTCCACAGTTTCCCAGCATTTATCTAGTCTGCGCTGTGTGCAATGTTTTCCAAAATTTATCTAGTCTGTTCAGTGTGTACAGTTTCCCAACATTTATCTAGTCTGTGCAGTCTGCAGTTTCCCAGCATTTTCCTAGTTTGTGCAGTGTGCACACTTTCCCAGCATTTATCTAGTCTGTGCAGTGTGCACAGTTTCCCAACATTTATCTTGTCTGTGCAGTCTGCACAGTTTCCCTGCATTTATCTAGTCTGTGCAGTGTGCACAGTTTCCCTGCATTTATCTAGTCTGTGCAGTGTGCACCGTTTCCCAGCATTTATCTAGTCTGTGCAGTGTGCACAGTTTCCCAGCATTTATCTAGTCTGTGCAGTGTGCACAGTTTCCCAGCATTTATCTAGTCTGCACAGTGTGCAGTTTCCCAACATTCATCTAGTCTGCGCAGTGTGCACAGTTTCCCTGCATTTATCTAGTCTGTGCAGTGTGCACCGTTTCCCCGCATTTATCTAGCCTGTGCAGTGTGCACAGTTTCCCAACATTTATCTAGTCTGTGCAGTGTGCACAATTTCTCAACATTTATCTAGTCTGTGCAGTGTGCACAGTTTCCCAGCATTTATCTTGTCTCTGCAGTGTGCACTGTTTCCCAGCATTTATCTAGACTGTGCAGAGTGCACAGTTTCCCAGCTTTTATCTTGTCTGTGCAGTGTGCACAGTTTCCCAGCATTTATCTAGTCTGTGCAGTGTGCACAGTTTCTCAGTATTTATCTAGTCTCTGCAGTGTGCAGTTTCCCTGCATTGATCTACTCTGTGCAGTGTGCACAGTTTCCCTGCATTTATCTAGTCTGTGCAGTGTGCACAGTTTCCCTGCATTTATCTAGTCTCTGCAGTGTGCACAGTTTCCCTGCATTGATCTAGTCTGTGCAGTGTGCACAGTTTCCCTGCATTGATCTAGTCTGTGCAGTGTGCACAGTTTCCCTGCATTTATCTAGTCTGTGCAGTGTGCACAGTTTCCCTGCATTTATCTAGTCTGTGCAGTGTGCACAGTTTCCCAGCATTAATCTAGTCTGTGCAGTGTGCACAGTTTCCCAGCATTAATCTAGTCTGTGCAGTGTGCACAGTTTCCCTGCATTTATCTAGTCTGTGCAGTGTGCACAGTTTCCCAGCATTAATCTAGTCTGTGCAGTGTGCACAGTTTCCCAGCATTTTTCTAGTCTGTGCAGTGTGTAGTTTCCCAGCATTTATCTAGTCTGCACAGTATGCACAGTTTCTCAACATTTATCTTGTCTGTGCAGTGTGCACAGTTTCCCAGCATTTATCTAGACTGTGCAGTGTGCACAGTTTCTCAACATTTTTCTAGTCTGTGCAGTATGCAGTTTCCCAACATTTATCTAGTCTGTGCAGTGTGCACAATTTCTCAACATTTATCTAGTCTGTGCAGTGTGCACAGTTTCCCAGCATTTATCTAGTCTGTGCAGTATGCACAGTCTCCCAACATTTATCTAGTCTGTGCAGTGTCCACAGTTTCCCAGCATTTATCTAGTCTGCGCAGTGTGCAATGTTTTCCAAAATTTATCTAGTCTGTTCAGTGTGTAGTTTCCCAACATTTATCTAGACTGTGCAGTGTGCACAGTTTCTCAACATTTTTCTAGTCTGTGCAGTATGCAGTTTCCCAACATTTATCTAGTGTGTGCAGTGTGCACAATTTCTCAACATTTATCTAGTCTGTGCAGTGTGCACAGTTTCCCAGCATTTATCTAGTCTGTGCAGTATGCACAGTCTCCCAACATTTATCTAGTCTGTGCAGTGTCCACAGTTTCCCAGCATTTATCTAGTCTGCGCAGTGTGCAATGTTTTCCAAAATTTATCTAGTCTGTTCAGTGTGTACAGTTTCCCAACATTTATCTAGTCTGTGCAGTCTGCACAGTTTCCCAGCATTTTTCTAGTCTGTGCAGTGTGCACACTTTCCCAGCATTTATCTAGTCTGTGCAGTGTGCACAGTTTCCCAACATTTATCTTGTTTGTGCAGTCTGCACAGTTTCCCTGCATTTATCTAGTCTGTGCAGTGTGCACAGTTTCCCTGCATTTATCTAGTCTGTGCAGTGTGCACCGTTTCCCAGCATTTATCTAGTCTGTGCAGTGTGCACAGTTTCCCAGCATTTATCTAGTCTGTGCAGTGTGCACAGTTTCCCAGCATTTATCTAGTCTGCACAGTGTGCAGTTTCCCAACATTCATCTAGTCTGCGCAGTGTGCACAGTTTCCCTGCATTTATCTAGTCTGTGCAGTGTGCACAGTTTCCCTGCATTTATCTAGTCTGTGCAGTGTGCACCGTTTCCCCGCATTTATCTAGTCTGTGCAGTGTGCACAGTTTCCCAACATTTATCTAGTCTGTGCAGTGTGCACAATTTCTTAACATTTATCTAGTCTGTGCAGTGTGCACAGTTTCCCAGCATTTATCTTGTCTCTGCAGTGTGCACTGTTTCCCAGCATTTATCTAGACTGTGCAGAGTGCACAGTTTCCCAGCTTTTATCTTGTCTGTGCAGTGTGCACAGTTTCCCAGCATTTATCTAGTCTGTGCAGTGTGCACAGTTTCTCAGTATTTATCTAGTCTCTGCAGTGTGCACAGTTTCCCTGCATTTATCTAGTCTGTGCAGTGTGCACAGTTTCCCTGCATTTATGTAGTCTCTGCAGTGTGCACAGTTTCCCAGCAGTAATCTAGTCTGTGCAGTGTGCATAGTTTCCCAGCATTTATCTAGTCTGTGCAGTGTGCACAGTTTCCCTGCATTTATCTAGTCTGCACAGTGTGCAGTTTCCCAACATTTATCTAGTCTGAGCAGTGTGCAGTTTCCCAACATTTATCTAGTCTGTGCAGTGTGCACAGTTTCCCTGCATTTATCTAGTCTGTGCAGTGTGCACTGTTTCCCAGCATTTATCTAGTCTGTGCAGTGTGCACAGTTTCCCTGCATTTATCTAGTCTTTGCAGTGTGCACAGTTTCCCAGCATTTATCTAGTCTGTGCAGTGTGCACAGTTTCCCTGCATTTATCTAGTTTCTGCAGTGTGCACCGTTTCCCAGCATTTATCTAGTCTGTGCAGTGTGCACAGTTTCCCAGCATTTATCTAGTCTGTGCAGTGTGCACAGTTTCCCTGCATTTATCTAGTCTGCACAGTGTGCAGTTTCCCAACATTCATCTAGTCTGCGCAGTGTGCACAGTTTCTCAGCATTTATCTAGTCTGTGCAGTGTGCACAGTTTCCCTGCATTTATCTAGTCTGAGCAGTGTGCACCGTTTCCCAGCATTTATCTAGTCTGTGCAGTGTGCACAGTTTCCCAACATTTTTCTAGTCTGTGCAGTGTGCACAATTTCTCAACATTTATCTAGTCTGTGCAGTGTGCACAGTTTCCCAGCATTTATCTTGTCTCTGCAGTGTGCACTGTTTCCCAGCATTTATCTAGACTGTGCAGAGTGCACAGTTTCCCAGCTTTTATCTTGTCTGTGCAGTGTGCACAGTTTCCCAGCATTTATCTAGTCTGTGCAGTGTGCACAGTTTCTCAGTATTTATCTAGTCTCTGCAGTGTGCACAGTTTCCCAGCATTTATCTAGTCTGTGCAGTGTGCACAGTTTCCCTGCATTTATCTAGTCTGTGCAGTGTGCACAGTTTCCCTGCATTTATCTAGTCTCTGCAGTGTGCACAGTTTCCCAGCATTAATCTAGTCTGTGCAGTGTGCACAGTTTCGCAGCATTTTTCTAGTCTGTGCAGTGTGCAGTTTCCCAGCATTTATCTAGTCTGCACAGTATGCACAGTTTCTCAACATTCATCTTGTCTGTGCAGTGTGCACAGTTTCCCAGCATTTATCTAGACTGTGCAGTGTGCACAGTTTCTCAACATTTTTCTAGTCTGTGCAGTATGCAGTTTCCCAACATTTATCTAGTCTGTGCAGTGTGCACAATTTCTCAACATTTATCTAGTCTGTGCAGTGTGCACAGTTTCCCAGCATTTATCTAGTCTGTGCAGTATGCACAGTCTCCCAACATTTATCTAGTCTGTGCAGTGTCCACAGTTTCCCAGCATTTATCTAGTCTGCGCTGTGTGCAATGTTTTCCAAAATTTATCTAGTCTGTTCAGTGTGTACAGTTTCCCAACATTTATCTAGTCTGTGCAGTCTGCAGTTTCCCAGCATTTTTCTAGTTTGTGCAGTCTGCACAGTTTCCCTGCATTTATCTAGTCTGTGCAGTGTGCACAGTTTCCCTGCATTTATCTAGTCTGTGCAGTGTGCACCGTTTCCCAGCATTTATCTAGTCTGTGCAGTGTGCACAGTTTCCCAGCATTTATCTAGTCTGTGCAGTGTGCACAGTTTCCCAGCATTTATCTAGTCTGCACAGTGTGCAGTTTCCCAACATTCATCTAGTCTGCGCAGTGTGCACAGTTTCCCTGCATTTATCTAGTCTGTGCAGTGTGCACCGTTTCCCCGCATTTATCTAGCCTGTGCAGTGTGCACAGTTTCCCAACATTTATCTAGTCTGTGCAGTGTGCACAATTTCTCAACATTTATCTAGTCTGTGCAGTGTGCACAGTTTCCCAGCATTTATCTTGTCTCTGCAGTGTGCACTGTTTCCCAGCATTTATCTAGACTGTGCAGAGTGCACAGTTTCCCAGCTTTTATCTTGTCTGTGCAGTGTGCACAGTTTCCCAGCATTTATCTAGTCTGTGCAGTGTGCACAGTTTCTCAGTATTTATCTAGTCTCTGCAGTGTGCACAGTTTCCCTGCATTGATCTACTCTGTGCAGTGTGCACAGTTTCCCTGCATTTATCTAGTCTGTGCAGTGTGCACAGTTTCCCTGCATTTATCTAGTCTCTGCAGTGTGCACAGTTTCCCTGCATTGATCTAGTCTGTGCAGTGTGCACAGTTTCCCTGCATTGATCTAGTCTGTGCAGTGTGCACAGTTTCCCTGCATTTATCTAGTCTGTGCAGTGTGCACAGTTTCCCTGCATTTATCTAGTCTGTGCAGTGTGCACAGTTTCCCAGCATTAATCTAGTCTGTGCAGTGTGCACAGTTTCCCAGCATTAATCTAGTCTGTGCAGTGTGCACAGTTTCCCTGCATTTATCTAGTCTGTGCAGTGTGCACAGTTTCCCAGCATTAATCTAGTCTGTGCAGTGTGCACAGTTTCCCAGCATTTTTCTAGTCTGTGCAGTGTGTAGTTTCCCAGCATTTATCTAGTCTGCACAGTATGCACAGTTTCTCAACATTTATCTTGTCTGTGCAGTGTGCACAGTTTCCCAGCATTTATCTAGACTGTGCAGTGTGCACAGTTTCTCAACATTTTTCTAGTCTGTGCAGTATGCAGTTTCCCAACATTTATCTAGTCTGTGCAGTGTGCACAATTTCTCAACATTTATCTAGTCTGTGCAGTGTGCACAGTTTCCCAGCATTTATCTAGTCTGTGCAGTATGCACAGTCTCCCAACATTTATCTAGTCTGTGCAGTGTCCACAGTTTCCCAGCATTTATCTAGTCTGCGCAGTGTGCAATGTTTTCCAAAATTTATCTAGTCTGTTCAGTGTGTAGTTTCCCAACATTTATCTAGTCTGTGCAGTCTGCCCAGTTTCCCAGCATTTTTCTAGTTTGTGCAGTGTGCACACTTTCCCAGCATTTATCTAGTCTGTGCAGTGTGCACAGTTTCCCAACATTTATCTTGTCTGTGCAGTCTGCACAGTTTCCCTGCATTTATCTAGTCTGTGCAGTGTGCACAGTTTCCCTGCATTTATCTAGTCTGTGCAGTGTGCACCGTTTCCCAGCATTTATCTAGTCTGTGCAGTGTGCACAGTTTCCCAGCATTTATCTAGTCTGCACAGTGTGCAGTTTCCCAACATTCATCTAGTCTGCGCAGTGTGCACAGTTTCCCTGCATTTATCTAGTCTGTGCAGTGTGCACAGTTTCCCTGCATTTATCTAGTCTGTGCAGTATGCACCGTTTCCCCGCATTTATCTAGTCTGTGCAGTGTGCACAGTTTCCCAACATTTATCTAGTCTGTGCAGTGTGCACAATTTCTCAACATTTATCTAGTCTGTGCAGTGTGCACAGTTTCCCAGCATTTATCTTGTCTCTGCAGTGTGCACTGTTTCCCAGCATTTATCTAAACTGTGCAGAGTGCAGTTTCCCAGCTTTTATCTTGTCTGTGCAGTGTGCACAGTTTCCCAGCATTTATCTAGTCTGTGCAGTGTGCACAGTTTCTCAGTATTTCTCTAGTCTCTGCAGTGTGCACAGTTTCCCTGCATTTATCTAGTCTGTGCAGTGTGCACAGTTTCCCTGCATTTATCTAGTCTGTGCAGTGTGCACAGTTTCCCTGCATTTATCTAGTCTCTGCAGTGTGCACAGTTTCCCAGCATTAATCTAGTCTGTGCAGTGTGCACAGTTTCCCAGCATTTATCTAGTCTGTGCAGTGTGCACAGTTTCCCAGCATTTATCTAGTCTGCACAGTGTGCAGTTTCCCAACATTTATCTAGTCTGAGCAGTGTGCAGTTTCCCAACATTTATCTAGTCTGTGCAGTGTGCACAGTTTCCCTGCATTTATCTAGTCTGTGCAGTGTGCACTGTTTCCCACCATTTATCTAGTCTGTGCAGTGTGCACAGTTTCCCACCATTTATCTAGTCTGTGCAGTGTGCACAGTTTCCCAGCATTTATCTAGTCTGTGCAGTGTGCACAGTTTCCCTGCATTTATCTGGTCTCTGCAGTGTGCACAGTTTCCCTGCATTTATCTAGTCTCTGCAGTGTGCAGTTTCCCAGCATTTATCTAGTCTGTGCAGTGTGCACAGTTTCCCAGCATTGATCTAGTCTGTGCAGTGTGCACTGTTTCCCTGCATTTATCTAGTCTGTGCAGTGTGCACAGTTTCCCAGCATTTAGCTAGTCTGTGCAGTGTGCACAGTTTCCCTGCATTTATCTAGTCTCTGCAGTGTGCAGTTTCCCAGCATTTATCTCGTCTGTGCAGTGTGCACAGTTTCCCAGCATTTATCTCGTCTGTGCAGTGTGCACAGTTTCTCAGCATTTAACTAGTCTGTGCAGTGTGCAGAGTTTCCCTGCATTTATCTAGTCTGTGCAGTGTGCACAGTTTCCCTGCATTTATCTAGTCTGTGCAGTGTGCACAGTTTCCCTGCATTTATCTAGTCTGTGCAGTGTGCACCGTTTCCCCGCATTTATCTAGTCTGTGTAGTGTGCACAGTTTCCCAACATTTATCTAGTCTGTGCAGTGTGCACAATTTCTCAACATTTATCTAGTCTGTGCAGTGTGCACAGTTTCCCAGCATTTATCTTGTCTCTGCAGTGTGCACTGTTTCCCAGCATTTATCTAGACTGTGCAGAGTGCACAGTTTCCCAGCTTTTATCTTGTCTGTGCAGAGTGCACAGTTTCCCAGCATTTATCTAGTCTCTGCAGTGTGCACAGTTTCCCTGCATTGATCTAGTCTGTGCAGTGTGCACAGTTTCCCTGCATTTATCTAGTCTGTGCAGTGTGCACAGTTTCCCTGCATTTATCTAGTCTCTGCAGTGTGCACAGTTTCCCAGCATTAATCTAGTCTGTGCAGTGTGCACAGTTTCCCAGCATTTTTCTAGTCTGTGCAGTGTGCAGTTTCCCAGCATTTATCTAGTCTGCACAGTATGCACAGTTTCTCAACATTTATCTTGTCTGTGCAGTGTGCACAGTTTCCCAGCATTTATCTAGACTGTGCAGTGTGCACAGTTTCTCAACATTTTTCTAGTCTGTGCAGTATGCAGTTTCCCAACATTTATCTAGTCTGTGCAGTGTGCACAATTTCTCAACATTTATCTAGTCTGTGCAGTGTGCACAGTTTCCCAGCATTTATCTAGTCTGTGCAGTATGCACAGTCTCCCAACATTTATCTAGTCTGTGCAGTGTCCACAGTTTCCCAGCATTTATCTAGTCTGCGCAGTGTGCAATGTTTTCCAAAATTTATCTAGTCTGTTCAGTGTGTAGGTTCCCAACATTTATCTAGTCTGTGCAGTCTGCCCAGTTTCCCAGCATTTTTCTAGTTTGTGCAGTGTGCACACTTTCCCAGCATTTATCTAGTCTGTGCAGTGTGCACAGTTTCCCAACATTTATCTTGTCTGTGCAGTCTGCACAGTTTCCCTGCATTTATCTAGTCTGTGCAGTGTGCACAGTTTCCCTGCATTTATCTAGTCTGTGCAGTGTGCACTGTTTCCCAGCATTTATCTAGTCTGTGCAGTGTGCACAGTTTCCCAGCATTTATCTAGTCTGCACAGTGTGCAGTTTCCCAACATTCATCTAGTCTGCGCAGTGTGCACAGTTTCCCTGCATTTATCTAGTCTGTGCAGTGTGCACAGTTTCCCTGCATTTATCTAGTCTGTGCAGTGTGCACCGTTTCCCCGCATTTATCTAGTCTGTGCAGTGTGCACTGTTTCCCAACATTTATCTAGTCTGTGCAGTGTGCACAATTTCTCAACATTTATCTAGTCTGTGCAGTGTGCACAGTTTCCCAGCATTTATCTTGTCTCTGCAGTGTGCACTGTTTCCCAGCATTTATCTAAACTGTGCAGAGAGCAGTTTCCCAGCTTTTATCTTGTCTGTGCAGTGTGCAGTTTCCCAGCATTTATCTAGTCTGTGCAGTGTGCACAGTTTCTCAGTATTTCTCTAGTCTCTGCAGTGTGCACAGTTTCCCTGCATTTATCTAGTCTGTGCAGTGTGCACAGTTTCCCTGCATTTATCTAGTCTCTGCAGTGTGCACAGTTGCCCTGCATTTATCTGGTCTGTGCAGTGTGCACAGTTCCCCAGCTTTTATCTAGTCTGTGCAGAGTGCACAGTTTCCCTGCTTTTATCTTGGCTGTGCAGTGTGCACAGGTTCCCAGCATTTATCTAGTCTGTGCAGTGTGCACTGTTTCCCAGCATTTATCTAGTCTGTGCAGTGTACACAGTTTCCCTGCATTTATCTAGTCTGTGCAGTGTGCACAGTTTCCCAGCATTTATCTAGTCTCTGCAGTGTGCACAGTTTCCCTGCATTTATCTAGTCTGTGCAGTGTGCGCAGTTTCCCTTCATTTATCTAGTCTGTGCAGTGTGCACACTTTCCCAGCATTTATCTAGTCTGTGCAGTGTGCACAGTTTCCCAGCATTTATCTAGTCTGTGCAGTGTGCACAGTTTCCCAGCATTTATCTAGTCTGTGCAGTGTGCACAGTTTCCCAGCATTTATCTAGTCTTCACAGTGTGCAGTTTCCCAACATTCATCTAGTCTGCGCAGTGTGCACAGTTTCTCAGCATTTATCTTGTCTGTGCAGTGTGCACAGTTTCCCAACATTTATCTTGTCTCTGCAGTGTGCACTGTTTCCCAGCATTTATCTAGACTGTGCAGTGTGCGCAGTTTCCCAGCATTTATCTAGTCTGTGCAGTGTGCACAGTTTCCCAGCATTTATCTAGTCTGCACAGTGTGCAGTTTCCCAACATTTATCTAGTCTGTGCAGTGTGCAGTTTCCCTGCATTTATCTAGTCTGTGCAGTGTGCACAGTTTCCCTGCATTTATCTAGTCTTTGCAGTGTGCAGTTTCCCAGCATTTATCTAGTCTGTGCAGTGTGCACAGTTTCCCTGCATTTATCTAGTCTGTGCAGTGTGCACAGTTTCCCAGCATTTATCTAGTCTGTGCAGTGTGCACAGTTTCCCTGCATTTATCTAGTCTCTGAAGTGTGCAGTTTCCCAGCATTTATCTAGTCTGTGCAGTGTGTGCAGTTTCCCAGCATTTATCTAGTCTGTGCAGTGTGCACAGTTTCCCAGCATTTATCTAGTCTGTGCAGTGTGCACAGTTTCCCTGCATTTA
This sequence comes from Carcharodon carcharias, assembly GCF_017639515.1. Lineage (NCBI taxonomy): Eukaryota > Metazoa > Chordata > Chondrichthyes > Lamniformes > Lamnidae > Carcharodon > Carcharodon carcharias. Next base: position 198,532,614 of record NC_054470.1, on the reverse strand, counting down.
TCTAGTCTGTGCAGTGTGCACAGTTTCCCAGCATTTATCTAGTCTGTGCAGTGTGCACAGTTTCCCTGCATTTATCTAGTCTGTGCAGTGTGCACAGTTTCCCAGCATTTATCTAGTCTGTGCAGTGTGCACAGTTTCCCTGCATTTATCTAGTCTCTGCAGTGTGCAGAGATTCCCAGCATTTTTCTAGTCTGTGCAGTGTGCGCAGTTTCCCAGCATTTATCTAGTCTGTGCAGTGTGCACAGTTTCCCTGCATTTATCTAGTCTGTGCAGTGTGCACAGTTTCCCTGCATTTATCTAGTCTGTGCAGTGTGCACAGTTTCCCTGCATTTATCTAGTCTGTGCAGTGTGCACAGTTTTCCTGCATTTATCTAGTCTGTGCAGTGTGCACAGTTTCCCAGCATTTATCTAGTCTGTGCAGTGTGCACAGTTTCCCAGCCTTTATCTAGTCTGTGCAGTGTTCACAGTTTCTCAGCATTTATCTAGTCTGTGCAGTGTGCACAGTTTCCCTGCATTTATCCACTCTGTGCAGTGTGCACAGTTTCCCTGCATTTATCTTGTCTGTGCAGTGTGCACAGTTTCCCAGCATTTATCTAGTCTGTGCAGTGTGTACAGTTTCTCAGCATTTATCTAGTCTGTGCAGTGTGCAGTTTCCTTGCATTTATCTAGTCTGTGCAGTGTGCACAGTTTCCCTGCATTTATCTAGTCTCTGCAGTGTGCAGTTTCCCAGCATTTATCTAGTCTGTGCAGTTTGCATAGTTTCCCAGCATTTATCTTGTCTGCGCAGTGTGCACAGTTTCTCAGCATTTATCTTGTCTGTGCAGTGTGCACAGTTTCCCAACATTTATCTAGTCTGTGCAGTGTGCACAGTTTCTCAGCATTTATCTTGTCTGTGCAGTGTGCGCAGTTTCCCAACATTTAATTGTCTCTGCAGTGTGCACTGTTTCCCAGCATTTATCTAGTCTGTGCAGTATGCGCAGTTTCCCAGCATTTATCTAGTCTGTGCCATGTGCACAGTTTCCCAGCAGTTATCTAGTCTGTGCAGTGTGCACAGTTTCCCAGCATTTATCTAGTCTGCGCAGTGTGCACAGTTTCCCAGCATTTATCTGGTCTGTGCAGTGTGCACAGTTTCCCTGCATTTATCTAGTCTGTGCAGTGTGCAGTTTCCCTGCATTTAGCTAGTCTGTGCAGTGTGCACAGTTTCCCTGCATTTATCTAGTCTGTGCAGTGTGCGCAGTTTCCCTGCATTTATCTAGTCTGTGCAGTGTGCACAGTTCCCCAGCTTTTATCTAGTCTGTGCAGAGTGCACAGTTTCCCTGCTTTTATCTTGTCTGTGCAGTGTGCACAGTTTCCCAGCATTTATCTAGTCTGTGCAGTGTGCACTGTTTCCCAGCATTTATCTAGTCTGTGCAGTGTGCACACTTTCCCAGCATTTATCTAGTCTGTGCAGTGTTCACAGTTTCCCAACATTTATCTAGTCTGTGCAGTCTGCACAGTTTCCCTGCATTTATCTATTCTCTGCAGTGTGCACAGTTTCCCTGCATTTATCTAGTCTCTGCAGTGTGCGCAGTTTCCCTGCATTTATCTAGTCTGTGCAGTGTGCGCAGTTTCCCTGCATTTATCTATTCTGTGCAGTGTGCGCAGTTTCCCTGCATTTATCTATTCTGTGCAGTGTGCAGTTTCCTAGCATTTATCTAGTCTGTGCAGAGTGCACAGTTTCCCTGCTTTTATCTTGTCTGTGCAGTGTGCACAGTTTCCCAGCATTTATCTAGTCTGTGAAGTGTGCACTGTTTCCCAGCATTTATCTAGTCTGTGCAGTGTGCACAGTTTCCCAGCATTTATCTAGTCTGTGCAGTGTGCACAGTTTCCCTGCATTTATCTAGTCTGTGCAGTGTGCACAGTTTCCCAGCATTTATCTAGTCTGTGCAGTGTGCACACTTTCCCAGCATTTATCTAGTCTGTGCAGTGTTCACAGTTTCCCAACATTTATCTAGTCTGTGCAGTCTGCACAGTTTCCCTGCATTTATCTAGTCTGTGCAGTGTGCACAGTTTCCCTGCATTTATCTAGTCTGTGCAGTGTGCACCGTTTCCCAGCATTTATCTAGTCTGTGCAGTATGCACAGTTTCCCAGCATTTATCTAGTCTGTGCAGTGTGCAAAGTTTCCCAGCATTTATCTAGTCTGTGCAGTGTGCACAGTTTCCCAGCATTTATCTAGTCTGCGCAGTGTGCACAGTTTCCCAGCATTTATCTAGTCTTCACAGTGTGCAGTTTCCCAACATTCATCTAGTCTGCGCAGTGTGCACAGTTTCTCAGCATTTATCTTGTCTGCGCAGTG